>NW_027513510.1:1500000-1680735 GCF_048772815.1 Callospermophilus lateralis | reverse complement strand
AGTCAAATCTCCTGACAACAACATAGTTTTCAAGTGCCCAACCTCACAGAAAGTTTCTCAAAAAGTTTTTAGGCCAGAAGAGCTCCATGTTTGTGGAGTGTTAACCCAGTCCCTTACTTTTGGAAACTCCTCTACCACCTCCAAGATTGTGAACTCCTGAGCATTTCCATTCCAGATATGTATTCACTTATTTTCTAACTCTTCTCCTCCAATTGTGTCTTAATTGGGGCAAAGGTATTGACAAGGCATTGCTCTGGATGAGAGTGGAAGGATATTTATGCAGCACATATTTGCATACACATTGGATTCATTTTTCAATTTTCCTATTGAAATAGTGAATCCCTGACACTAACCCTAACCTATTAGGCTCAGACTACTCAACCTAATAAAAAGGAGAAAAATAACCCAAACAAATATAAATACAAGCAGTTCAGAGGAGGCATGTTGTATATTTGGACTTGCCTTTTGCATTATATAAGGTAGGAGTTATAAATCTAGTCAATTTTTAATTGAAATAGTTCTACATGTGTTTTTAAAGTTAACAGATATGTGAATTCTTGTTTCCAATTCTCTGTAGACATTTCACCCATGTATATTTATATACATATATAGAATCCTACCAGGTATCACATGTACATTTTTGGGAGGTGGCTGACTTGGCAGATACAAATTGTGAGAAGAGTTCACTCCTCTTAAACGCTGTTGGAACTGAAAATTCAACCTACAAGCTTCCTAGTAGAACAACATTATACATAAGCTCATGTTCAGTAAAATAAATATTTTTGCATCTGTGGATGATATATATTTAATGATGAATTTTGTTTGGCATATATATTGCTACTTTTTAATGTCTATTTGTGTTTTTTTGTATATATACATACACTCTGTAGATTTTTCAAAATATGAAATATGTGTCTTATATACACTCTCTTAATTCATTCATGTTCATGTACTTGGATTTATAATCAACTTTTCACAAGATTATTCTCAGACATATTCATTTAACTGAAATACATGTTTGTTTCCTAGTACTGAAAACTTACTTCAGTGAATGGTGCATACAAATTCTAATAATTCTACAGTAACTAACCCAGTCTAACATCAATGCAGGTAGATTCCTATGGCACATGATATGTAATTTGACGTTCATTTGTATTCAACACTGGTACATTACTATTTCTTCAGGGTTTGCACATCATAGGATATACATTTCATCCACAAGTTCACAAATTTATAGGCATTTGTTTCAACTTATTCACTTCTTGCTTCAGAACACATGTATTGTCAGGGTTTCTTGACTGGTCTTTTCATGAGAATTCTTTCCAAACACATTATTTTCAATTTCCATAATCACTATTGAAGCAAAACTCACACACTCTTCATGATAAACCAAAACACTAATATTACCATTTGATGTATAATTGGTTGGAATGAATGATTGTATATCAATATAAGATTTCCTGTAATTTTTCAGATATCAGTTCAATACATAATTTAAATTTGGAACAACTAATATTATTTATTCACATTATGGTCTATTCATGCTTTATCTCTATATTCATAGACACAGGGTACACCTCTTTGTACCCCCAAAACTAATTTTATGTCTTCAATATATTGCTCCCAGAAAAGGTGGTAGAAATACTCATGTCACCTCATCTACATAAACATTTTATCACAGTAATATTCAGAACTAAAAATGTGAAGGTCACACTTAAGACTGTACCAAAGCCAAAAGGGAAATTGTACATGGATTACTAAAACATCCATGTCCAGGGTGCCTAATGCTCTCAAATGTCAATCCTATTGGTGACGACATATTTGTTTCTTCATAAGATTATATATTGAAACTCAACCTTGTAGAAAATGTCTAATCCTATCACTCATTTTATACTTTGCATGATTTCATAATGTCTCTATTGATATCTGCTTTTCTACATATTTTCCCAAGCTCATCATAGTGACTCACTCTTCATATGTGCTGACATTAACATTCACCCTCTAACCAAAACAATATTAGGAAAGAACTTTTGATCCAAATCCTATACTCACTCTTCTTCCTAAACCTACCGACTATCTTCTTAATCCTACCTACTATCCCTTTTTGACTGGATGTTCTCTTCTACATTCAATCATCCAAGGTACAAGGTCCTATGCCATTTATTATTGAATTATCTGAGACATCTTTGCAGAACATAATTAAAAGCTAAGTATCCCAGTCAAGGGCCGAATGATTTCTGGCCTTCAAATCTTACTTAGATTTCTGTTTTTGTACATTTATTTCAACTCTATATTCTTATAAGTATCGTAGGTACCCAATACCATTATTCATCGCACAGAATGATTCCTAACTGAAATCGAACCGGTTATTAACCCGAAACATACACTGTTCCCTCAATCTCATTTTACAGAAGAGCAGGGAAAGAGTTGTTCTTACAATACAGGAAATTAGGGTACCTTCCACCTGCGAGAACCTCAAAGGTCCATTCAGAAATGATACCTGGAGAAGATTTAGGCAGGTATAAAGGACCTGAGAGAGCAAAAGTCATCTTCCATGGCAAACAACCTGGTCAGGATGAAGGGATGTGTCTGAATCAGCCTCTCTCTTCTTATTGTAGAGAAGATGGACAAAACCAGGTCTGGGTGAAGAGCTGTTCCCAGGTTCCTCTGGTTGATATACCATTCTAACTAGTGAAAGTGTCACAAGAAGTAGAGGCCGGCTCCATCTCATGGGACCCTTGGAAGCAACTCTTAGGACAAAGTGTTTGCCAAGGCAGTGACCTCATACAGTTCCAAAGAAAGTGACATACCTCATTTCCTTGGTGATGGAACTCTCTGAACTTGGTATCCAAGAAGTCAGGCACCCAGAAGCAGTCCCAGTCCCAGTATCAGTGGGCTCACTTGGTTGGATTTAACAAGGACAGAGTCAGTCTTTTTTGGTACCTACTGATGTGAGGAAGGACAAATGGAGGAGAGCTCTGAAGAGGGACCTTTCCTGAGAAAGCAGGTAGTGGCTCACCACTTTTTCCTGACACTTTCACAGAGTTGGCCAAGGAAACCAGATCTGATAGAGGACAGGCCATTTTGGGAGAAGATAGTATGGCCCACATTCAGAGAACACTTTGGATAGTCACAGACCTACTTGAGGGAAGGAGGTGCCTTTGTGGGAGTGGGTGTGTGTTTGTGGTTCTGTCTCATGTTCTGAGAATAGGTAGGAAAGTCGATTTTTTCGTTTGCAGTGGACTATTTCTAGTAAGTCATTTGACCAGACTAGTGTTCCTATGTCTGTGTATTTCACTGTGTCCGTTGTTGTAGACATTTGAAAAGATAATGCATTAATATATGTCTAGTCTAGTATAAATCTTCCCATAATTCATCCTGGCCAATTAATGAATGGAATGCAACCTGTCTTATCCATGGGCAACACCTGCTATCTACCTAAGTTCCTGTTTTCTTCCTGAATTCTGGCCATTCTCCAGAATTGGCTCATGGTTTTGTTTCCAAGATATGTACCACCTCCAAGCCCTGTGACATGGCCATGTACTGGATAGCTTAAGAGAATGGCGAGATTCTCAGAAAACTCAGATATCAGTGTGACCAGGAAAGTCTCAGTGGAGAGACCCTACTTTGGATCTTTTGCTTAACTATTGTTCTGTTGCCCTGAATGTCAAATATCAGTGTGACCAGGAAAGTCTCAGAGGAGAGACCCTACTTTGGATCTTTTGCTTAACTATTTTTCTGTTGCCCTGAATGTCTGGAAGGCCTTTGCCTCAGGCCACCCCTCTGTGAAGCCTGAGGAAAACAGTTTTGAAATGGAAATGAAGGGGCATCATCTGTGGCTCTTTGCTTAATTGCTTTGGTAAGGGATGTGGCTGAATTAGCCTTTTGGTCTTATGTGTGGCTGTGACTTAGATTCTCAGTTCCTGATGGATCTAAAGAATGATCGCTTGTGTCCATCCAAAACCATAATTGCAAAAAGATCAGTCATTGTGGATGAAGTCACTTGCCTTCCTCTGTTAGGTTCATGACCTCCATCAAGTGAGAATAGGGATTCTTTGGATGAAATGAGTTCTTCCAAGCCCTGCAGTGGTGCTTGGGTTTTCACATGACTCCAAATGAAATAAAGAATCTATATCTGAAAATCAGTAGGGCTCAAATTGGAGAAACAGAGCAGTATTAAAGGCATGCTTATTTTGTCACTCCTGGTTCACAGGAAGGGTGTCCAGGCCACCCTGACTTTAGGCAAATGAGGGGCAAGCGAGCTTATTTTGGAAACTGTCTTTGGCTGCGCCCCTCATAGAAACCTTCAGCCAGAGGTGAGAATGAGTCTCTACATGGAAGAGGATTAGTGTCATGTGGAGGTGTTTTGGTTATAATTTTGGTCATTTGTGTGTCGGTTGGAAAAAATGACTGTGTCCACCTGGGCTTGAACTCTGGTGTGATTCCCCTTAGAGACTGAGTTGTGGAACTAAAGTCAGAGAAATATTGCCATGAATTTTGTTGGAATTTTAGTAGGCCATGCATGAGAGTCGCCATTGGAAACTGAGATCTAGGCCCAGGGTGGCTTTCCACAGAGCACTGGGAATCTCCGCCAGGATATAACATGATTTTATTATTAAAGACTTGGCAGGCTGAGTTGAGAGTCAAAACACACATGGGCCTCACCTTGTAGACCTCAATGGGTCTGGCTTTATGTGGCCTCTTTGGGCACTCTTTCAGAAGCCTTGCCTGTGAGAGTTCTTTAGAGCTTTCATTGAAATGAGCTTCCTCACCATTTAATGATTCCTGAATGAATTGAAACCCACAGTGACTCCAACTTCATCTTTGAAAAATGGTTAGATAAATACCATGAAATTTTTGAAATTCCCATGACCAGGTGGCACTGGAAAACTTTTGGATGTCTTGTTGCTGATCATGAGTATACCAGACAGTACCTTGATTTACTGGGTTTCATGAAAATGGTTTAGAACAGAGATGCCAGTAAGTTGGATCCTGCTGAGTAGTGGCCCAGAGCAGTGGTGTGCAGGTGTTTGATAAAACATCAGTGGTAGGGCCATGAGGATCTACCATTGGATTCCAAATGGCTTGTGACTGACATGGTGTAGCCAGCAGACCCTTATATGTAAAGGAATCTTGTTATATGGAGAGGTTTCAGGGCAATTTTCTGAATCATGTTGCTATTGTCAAGGGGGCAAGCTACGTGGGATAAAATACTGTTTGGTGCATTCTCCTCCAGACCCTTCCCCCCACACCTGACAGAACTCCTCCAGTACTGTGTCCCATTTGAACTCGTATTTTGTGAAGCAAATACCAAACTCCCAGAGCAGCAGCAAAAACACCACGAAAATTAGAGGATGGCCAAATGGTTTCACAGTACACACGAAGAGACAATTAGCCCTCAGAGGCCACAGTTTACCTACAAAGAGAGAATTCAGCACTGTTGCCTCATTTCATTGGAAAGTAAGTAACCATGTCATCCAGATCACATAGATGCAGACCCAGCTTTGATGGTCTCACTACAAAGTAAGCTAAAGCTCCTGACAACAGCATATATTTCAAGTGCTCAACCTCAGAGGCAGATCCTCAAAAATCTTTAGGCCAGCAGAGCTCGAGGTTTGTGGAGTGTTTACCCTGTCCATTACTTTTAGAAACTCCTCTACCAACTCCAATGATGTGAAATCGGGAGCATTTTCCAATCCAGATAGGTATTCACAAATTTTTTAAGTCTTCTCCTCTAATTGTGTTTTTCTTGAGGCGAAGGTAATGTCAAGGCATTGTTCTGGATGAGAGTGGAAAGATTTTTCTGTAGCATATGTTTGCATACACATTGGATTCAATTTCCTGTTTTCCATTCAAAATACTGAATCCCTGACACTAACCCATACCCTACCAGACTCTGACTACTAATCCTAATATGATGGAGAAAAATAACCCAAACAGAATAGAAATACAAGTAGTTCAGAGGAGGCACGGTGTATAGTTGGACTTCCCTTCTGCATGATACAGAGTAGGAGTTATAAATCTAGTCAATTGTTTGTTGAAATAGTTCTCCATGTATTTTTAAAGTTAACAAACATGTGAATTCCTGTCTCCCTTTCTCTGTAGCCTATTCAGCATGTGTATTTTAATATGGACATATACAATCCTACCTGGTACCACACGTTTGTTCTTGTGATTTGGCTTACTTGGCAGATACAAATTGTGAGACGAGATCACTCCTACTAAACCCTGTTGGTACTGAATATTGAAACAATGGGTGAGCTTCCTAGTTGAACAACATTATACATAAATCCATGTTCAGTAAAATGAATATTTTTGGATCTGTGGATGATATATATTTTATGATGAATTTTGATTGACATATATTGCTACTTTTTTTGTCTGTGTGTACTCTCCAGATTTTTCTAAATATGAAATATATGTGTCTTATGTACACTCCCTAAATTCATTCATGTTCATGTATGTGGATTTATAATCAACTATTCACAAGATTATTCTCAGAAATATTCATCCACCTGAAATTTGCCTAATGCTCTCAAATGTCAATCCTATTGGTGACTACATATTTGTTTCTTCCTAAATTATGTATTCAAACTCAACCCTGTTCAAAATGTCTAATCCTATCACTCACTTTATACTTTGCCTTATTTTGTAATGTCTCTATTTATATCTGCTTTACTTCATGTTTTCCCAAGTTCATCATTGTGACTGACTCTTCACCTGTGCTGACTTTAACAATCACTCTGTAACCGAAACCCTGTAGCTAACGAACTTTTGTTCCAAATCCTATACTCACACTTCTTCCTAAACGTACTATCTTCCTATTTCTATCAACAATCCCTTTTTGACTGGATGTTCTCTTCTACTTTCAATCATTATAGTAAATGTCGGGCGAGCTTCGCAGGAGGAAACCACCAACAGACTATCTCATGCAACAGCAAAGGGTTTATTGAGTGTCCAGCATGCTGGTGCTCAGAGCTCACTTGAATAGAGCAGATAGCCCTGAGAATCGCTTAAGTAGAGCTTATATACTTTACCTGGAGAGGGCAGGGAGGGAAGTTTATTGATGGATCAGGGCGAGTGGGCGATTTGCGTGCAACTGCGTGAGGGAGCACATTCTGCAGTTGGGCACTTGGGGACAGCACATACTGGGAACAAGATTTGCAAGCATTTCTCAAGATTTCAACAGTGTTTTGTTAAGCATACAGAAAAACAGGAAGTGACAAGTACCTATTTTATTAACCTTTTATTCCCCACTTCTTCTTCTGGCTACTTTTAATCATAAAAATGATCATTGGGGGGTGTCACATTCTATGTATACTAGTGGGGTATTACCATAAGTTTAACTCGTCCAATTTGAGCCTGGAGAAAAGAAATTACACGGTTGAGAAAACAGGGTTTAATAGTTAGCAATAATATGAGGATTATTATTGGACCGGCCAGGGTTGATAAAAACGTAGTTAACCAGGAAGACTGTGTGAACCAAGACTCAAACCACCTTTTTTGGGCCTCTCTGTCTCTTTGATGCTTTTCAAGGAATCTTTTTAATTTACTCTTAGATTTTATTACAACTCCAGTATGCTCGGCATACAAACAACTTTCTTCTCTCAATGCAGCACAGAGGCCCCTTCTCTCATGACAAGGAGGTCCAACCCTCAAGTGGTCTGAAAAACAACTTCAGAGAGAGAGGTAAAAGACTCATGCAAAGCTCTGATGGAGGTTTCTAATATCTTAGTTTTGGTCTATTGCTGTCATTTGTTGGGTCATTTGTTGAGTCCCATGGACAAAGGCAGTGGTTCCCGTGGCCACCAGTGCAGCAATTTCTATTCCTAATATGATGGCTAAGTTGAGGGATATATATTTTCAGTGGAACCGGGTTGAATGCCCCCCTATTTGATCTTCAAATGAACCTGCATTGTGATAGAGCACTCTGGGAAACATCTGCACGATTACACAATTAATCACATCTGTTGACCATTTCATGAAAACATTAACAATGTTTAAGTATATAGAATCATGCTGTAGTAGGGACGGACAAGGCAACTCACCTAAGATAGCACTGAAGACAGGGAAACAGTCCTATTTGGTGGCATCCAGATTCAGAGGGCATTGATTCTGTTGTAATCAAGTAATCCTCTGAAACCCAAGTTAAGGTAGTTTCAGAATTTTGTACCCAACATGTAATGGAAGGGGCTCAGAAGTTCACAGTCTGCAGAAGTTGAAAAAAGCAGTTTTGTTTCTGTTTTTTTCCTCAGTTCTGGGCAAGTTAACTTTTCAAGGACACCTGGGAGGGAAAGAGCTTTTTCTTCCCTTTCTTATTTTCCCATTGCCAGCTGTTACCACGGAGCCCAGTTGCTAACTTCGTTAACTTAGAAATGTAGCCATCTCTGTGAAGCCCCATGTCAAGGCCAGAGGCCTTGTTCACATATTTTTGTGAAAAACTAGTAAGGGGGTGTCATGATTAGGAGTGATAATTTTTTTAGCCAGTGGCCAAGTAGAACAGGGCAACATGAAAATAGGAAGTTTAACTACATTGAACTTTTTTATAGGGACTCATTTGCTGAAAGTCCTAAAGTCAGCCATGGTGAAGACTTCTGGAGAAGGTCAGTTAAAGACTTTTCTGTGGGCCTGGTACAGAGGGGAAAGACGGAGAAGGTGGGGCTGAGAGCAGCTCAGAGTATCTGAGAATGAGAAAAGAGAGATGTAAAAAAATAATTGGAAAGTGTTTTGGAATTTTCCTAGCAACAAATATTTGAGCAGTAGAACAGGTAGAGCAAAGAAGAAGATGGTTGTGAGTATCCCAAAACACATGTTAGGGACTTTAAATTCTTAGTAAACTGTTTTCAGTGATGACAAAGCAACTTTAAAGGCCATTTTCATTACATCTTGGATATGGGTCTGAGGGCTCTCCTCAGCTGGTTTGAGCTTTGGGTTAGTTGGTAAGAGGACCTGGTGGGACCCGGTGCGGGCACTGACAGGAGAAGAGAGGAGTGAGTGGGTGGAGGGGTACCTCAGTACCTGCTACGTCAGCAAGGGGGCAATGGTCTGAGAACCAGCAGAGATTTGGGTTTTTGATCTAATTATTGTAGTGGAGAAATCAGGTTGCTGAGGTGGGAGTGACAGCAGAGACTCTGGAGCAGAAGGCTGAAGGTGAGGATCTATTGGATAAGCATAGTTCAGGATGTGAGCGAAGAAGGGAAAAGGCCTCTACATAGTGGAATCTCCTTTTACCCTTTTGAGCACTAGCAGATGTTAAAAAGGTCACACAGGATTTGAGGATCTAGAGTCCCCTCTGGTTGCCATCAGTTTTTGTTTTCTAATTCGTAATATGGCCAATGCTGTGTACTGAATTTAATGCGGAGTTTGGGTTCCATCAGGCAGCCCCTGTATGCTCACATCCCCATGACTTACAGAAGAAGTCGGCTTTTCCCCCACACAGCCATGGCTGTTTATGGCTTTGACAGTCGGCCGGGTAAACACAGTAATCTAGGCTAGCCAACCTGCATCTGGTTCGTGTGTCCCTACATCCATAATGTTTGTTTCCATTATCTATGGTAAGGAAGGGATTTAATGGAATTTTAGTGGGATCCTCTTCATCAGGGATATCCCATTAGGAAAGACCTATAGCCAGCTGACAAATGTCTGGGTGGAGAGATGGTCACCAGGTCCCTAAGTGGGCTGTATGCGAGATAGATTATACTTCTTTTCCAGTAGAATTTGTGATCAGCCAACGCTGCTGAACGGGCTGATGAGGGTTAGGACTACTTGTGGCCGAGGGGAGAGTCTATAGGCTTATCCACATGGTGAATATGCAATTTGAAAGTGTTACCAGTCTTTTCCAGTTTCCAGCCAGAGTGTGGACAGGGCGCAGGCTTGAGATGAGAGGCATGGATCCAGGAAGTGATTCCGTCTACCTTTACCACTGTAGATGTTATAAGTACCACCTGGTATGGTCCTTTCCAGTGGGGTTCCAGGGATGACACCTGATATCATCTTACGTAGATGAATCTCTTACTTGATATCGATGTGGAGTCCCCTCGTCCCCAGTTTGGTAGGCAGTGGCCAGCTTTTTCCACAGGTATCACTGAGATCTTTCAAGAGCTTTAAGTCTGTCAAGCAAGGGGGTGTGAAAGGGATCGTTAGGTCTTAGAGTTGGGCTTTGGTCCATTACTGGAGGAGAGGCACCCTAGATATTCACAGGGGGTGTGGTTACTCAAAGAAACAGAGGGCGTATTTCTTGCACGAAACATTGTATAAGGCATGAGCATAGTCCAATCATTTATGCTGGTCTCTAAGCTTAATTTTGTTGAGGTCTCTTTAATGGTTCTATTCATTCTTTCTACCTGTCCTGAACTCTAGGGTCTGTAAGCACAATAAAACTTCCAATGAATCCCCAGGTTCCTGGCTAACCCCTGACTTACTTGGGCCACGAACGCCGGTGCATTATCAGACCGTATTACCTTTGGCAGGCCGTATCTTTGAAAAATGTCTTTCAGGATCTGCTTGACCACCATTTGCACTGTTTCTTTTTTTTTTTTCTTTTAGTGGGGAAGGCTTCAATCCATCCTAAAAATGTATCTACAAAGACTAGAAGATATTTATGTCCATACCTTGCTGGCTTAATTTCAGTAAAGTCAACTGCCCAGAATTGTCCTGGTCTGGTTCCTCGTAGGTGCTTTCCTGCAGGAAGCTTGGAAGGGTAAGCATTTACCAATTGATGGACTCGACAGGCTTTTTTTACCCATTTAGTTATTTCTTTTTGCTGTGAGTCAGTTAGTGGAAAACTCTGTTCTTGATACTTCAGAAATACCTGCAGTTTCTTTGAACCAAGGTGAGTGAGTTGATGTGCATTTTCTACTGACATATTTAGAGCTGTGACTATAGGAGTTTTTAGTGAAGGATTTAGAAATTCCACTTGGGGGCCTTCAGGGTTAAAAGTTATTTTGGCCCGGTACTTGGTGAGCAGATCTCTGCCCATCAATGGGGCTAGGAATTCTGGGATTACTAGGAAGGAGTGATGGATTTTTCCTTTCCCCAGGTCCATGATCCTCTTAGTTGTCCAAGCCCGATATTTACTGTCATTAGCCCCTTGAACTAGAGACCTTTTATTTGATAGAGGGCCCAATGTGACACTAGGGATGAGTATATTGCCCCTTTATCCACTTCAAAGATTACTGGGGTCCCCTCCACTTCAAAAGTTACCCTGAACTCGGGGAGGAGATCTGAGCCCCGACTTTCATAGTCATCCTCCAGAGTCAGAATGGCTGACTGGCGTGGCTGTCCCTCTCTAGTGCACTCTTTGGCCCAGTGTCCTTTTTTTTTGTACAGTAGGTACATTGATCTGAGGCCAGGGGTGGCCTCTGGCATGGGACCAGGTATCCCTTCTTGTCTCCCTGTTTCTTAATTTCTGGCCCTTTTGTTGTTGTGACCAGGACCTTAGTCAATGCCTTATTCTGTCTTTTGTTTCTTTTATCCTCACTTTGCTTCATTCTCTTCCTCAGTTTCTCTCTTAAGGTATATTTTCTTGGCTTCTCTGACTAAATCTCTCAAAGTCATATCTTGTAATCCATCTAAGCATTGTAACTTTATTTTAATATCCAGGGCAGCTTGCCCAATAAAGGCCATCATGACAGATGCCTTTTGATCTTCTGCCTGAGGATCGAAAGGAGTATATCTCCTACTTGCCTCCATAATTCTCTCTAGAAACATAGAGGGAGATTCATCAGGCCTTTGAATAATCTCTATTACCTTGGCCAAATTAGTTGGTCGCCTAGTGGCCACTCGGATGCCCACTATTAGAACCTGGCGATAAGTGGACAGATGCTTTCTAACTTCAATGGTGTTGGTGTCCCAGTTGGGCTGTTTCAAAGGAAAACCAGCTTTGATTAAGTTGGGAAGATGTATCACTCTCCAATCTGGTCGGAGGACATTTTTTTATAGCTTCCAGGAAGATTCTCTTTTGTTCCTCTGTCGTGAAGAGAGTCCCTAGGAATTGTTGACAGTCATCCCAAGTAGGCAAATGTGAAAATATCAATGACTCAACCAGACCTGTGAGCCCTGTGGGGTCCTCGGAAAAAGGGGGATTGTTATATTTCCAGTTATATAGGTCGGAAGAGGAGAAAGGCCAATATTTGTAGGCTTGCATTTTCCCCCCATGGCCTTCGTCAATCAATGGTCTGTAGAGACATAGTGGGAGCATCACAGGAGTTCCAGGGTTTTCAATCATTCACCACCATCAAGTTTCCTTAGCTGGGCTAGCTTCCTCCTGCGGAGGAGGTGCTGTGTGTGCTGCGGGGGAGTTATCTGGAGGGCGCTGGGCCAGCTTAGATTCCTCCAGTGGTAGAGAGGCTGAGTCAGCTGCAGGGGAATCACTTAGAGGGTGTTGGTAGTTGGGGGACGAAGGCAGGGTATAATAAGGGGGAAGAGAGTCCAGAAGAGTCAAATCTTTTGACTCAGGGATTACAAAGATTGGAGGAGGAGGAGGAGCAGAGGGTTTGACAGATCATGGGGGAAGGAGTAGGAGCAGGGGAAGGGACAAAGAAAGGCTTCACCCATTGAGGAGGAGATTTGCAGAGGTCCAGCAAAGTTAAGATATATGGCTGTTGATCCGGATGGCTATGTGTGCCCGGGTAAAAGACAATATGTCTGACTTCTTAAATTAGTGGGAAGTAGAAAGATCCTTCTAGGGGCCATCCAAATTCAAAGGTGGGCCATTCTGAGGCACAGAGATTCTGAAAGGTCCAGCGTTTAACTAAAAAAGAAAGATTCTGAGCCCTTAAGCGGACTTTGGTCCAGTGATCAAGGGTCAGGGACAGGGGCATTGAAGTGCTGTGTCCCATAATGAAAGATACACAAAGAGTAAATGCAAGACACACGACAAAGACAAGACAAGACAATAAAGACATTCAATGGACATCCAAAACTGAGACCAGGACTGAGTAGCCAGCAAAACCCAATGGGCTGGCAATTCCGAATCAGATACAAAATATTACTGAGTCGAGGAGACTATTGTTCCTCGATTTCCCGAGTCTTTGGGAAGTTCCCGAGGGACGTGGCCTGTGGCTCTGTGACACGTCTGTCAGCCACCATCGGAGAGAACTCACGCTCTTCATCGACAGCCATTTTGCCCAGCACTAACCTTAACACTGAAACAAGAAAGAGGCATCTTACTTAACCCAAGAGGAACCCGTTAGGGTTTTTTGTCCGCCGCTGCCAAAACTCGGTGGAATCTCCATATGTAAAGGTCGGGTGAGCATGGAAGGAAGAGACCACTAACAGACTGTCTTATCCAACAGCAAAGGGTTTATTCTGGGTCCAGCATGCTGGGGCTCGGAGCTCACTTGAATAGAGCAGAGAGCCCTGAGAACAGTTTAAGCAGAACATATATATTTTCCTTGGAGAGGGCAGGGAGGGAAGTATACTGATGGGTCAGGGCGAGTGGTTGGTTTGCATGCAACCGGGTGAGGGAGTACATTCTACACTTTGGCAGTTGGGGACAGCACATTCTGGGAACAAGATTAGAAAACAGTTCTCAAGATTTCAACAGTGTTTTGTTAAGCATACAGAAAAACAGTAAGTGACAAGTACCTATTTTATTAACCTTTCACTACCGACTATCCTTTTTGACTGGATGTTCTCTTCTACATTCTATGATCCAAAGTTCAAGTTCCTATGCCATTGTATATCAATTTTTTCAAAGCTAAGTATCCCAATCAAGGGCCCAGTGCCCTTATGGGCTTCAAATGTTACTTAGATTTCTGTTTTTATTCATATATTTCACCTATATATTTTTATACATATTGCAGGTTCCCAATACCATTATTTATTCAGCATAATGATTCCTAACCCAAATCAAACATGTTATTAACCCTAACCATACATGGTTCCCTCAATCTAACGTTACAGAAGAGCAGGGACAGAGTTGGTGTTACAATACAGGAATATAGGGAATCTTCCACCTGCTGATAACCTCAAAGGTCCATGCAGATATAATCTCTGGAGAAGATGTAGGCAACTCTGAAGGACCTGAGAGTGCAAAAGTCATCTTCCATGGAAAACAACCTGGTCAGGGTGAAGGGTTCTGTCTGAATCAGCCTCTCCATTCTTAATGTAGAGAAGATGGACCAAATGAGACCTGTGTGGAGAGCTGCTCCTGGGTGCCTATGGGTGATATACCATTCTAACTTGTGAGAGGGTCACAGGAAGCAGGGGCAGCCTCCATCTCATGGGAAGCTTGGAAGCAACTCTTAGGACAGATTGGTTGCCAAGGCAGTGAACTCATTCAGTTCCTGATGGAAGTGACCTCACCTCACTTCCTTGGTGATGGAACTCTGTGAACTTGCGATCCAGGAAGCCAGTCAAACATTGACAGCCCCAGTCCCAGTCTCAGTGGTTTTACTTTTTGAATTTCCCAAGGACAGAGTCAGTCTTTCTTGGTACCTATTGATGTTAGGATGGCCAAATGGCAGGAAAACTCTGAAGAGGGGCCTTTCCTGAGAAAACAGGTAGTGGCTCACTGCTGGCTCCTGACAACTTCAGAGACTTGGCAAAGGACACAAAATCTGAGACAGGACAGGCCATTTTGGGGGAACCTAGAATGGCCCACAGTCAGAGGACACTCCAAATAGTCACAACCTACTTGGAGGAAGGAGGTGCCTTTGTGGGTGTGGGTGTGGGTTTGTGGTTTTGGCTCATGTTCTGAGAAGAGGTAGGAAATGAGGTTAGTTTGGTTTGGGGGGAATTGTTTCTAGTAAGTCATTTGACAATGCGAGTGTTTCTGTGTCGCTGTATCCCACTGTGTCCGTGATTGTAGATATTAGAAAAGAGAAAGCATCAATGGATGTGTCCTGTCTTTTAGAAAGCTTACCAGCATTCATGCTGCCCAATTTATAAATAGAATGCGGCTTGCCATAATGATGGGCAACACCTACGATCTTCCTAAGTTCCTGTTTTCTTCCTGAAATCTGGTCACTCTCCATAATAGGCTTATGGTTTTGTATCCAAGATATGTACCACCTCCATGCTCTGTGACATGGCCATGTACTGAATAACTGAAGTGAATGGCGAGCATCTCAGAAAACTCACATACCATTGTGACCTGTAAAGTCTCATTGGAGAAACCCTGCTTTGGGCCTTTTGCTTACCTATTGTTCTGTTTCCCTGAATGTCAGGAAGGTCTTTGCCTAAGGAAAACGCTTTGTGAAGTCTGAAAAAAACCTTTTTCAAATAAAAAAGAATGGGCATCAGCTGTGGCTCTTTGCTTAATTGCTTTGCAAAGAGATGTGTCTGAATCAGCGTCTTGGCCCTGTGTTAGGCTGTAGCTTAGATTCTCAGCAACTGATGGATCTAAAGAAAGATCCCATGTGTGCATCCAAAACCAAAATAGCAAAACAGCAGTCATTGTGGATGAAGTCTTTCACCTTCCTCTGTAAGGTTTCTGACATCAATCAAGTGAGAATAGGGATCCTTTAGGTCAAATGAGTTCTTCAATTCCCTGCAGAGGCTAGCACATAGGTGGTTGGGTTTTCTCATGACTCCAATTCACATAAAGAATCTAAACCCCACAGTCAGTAGGTCTCAAATTTGAGAAGTGGATCAGTATTAACGGCAGGCCTATTTGATCACTCCTGGTTCACAGGAAGGGTGTCCAGGTCACTCAGAATTTAGGTAAATGAGGGGCAAGAAAGCGTATTTTGGACACTGTCTTGGGCTGCATTCCTCATGGAAATCTACAGTCAGAGGTTATGATGAGTGTCTATATGGAAGAAGGTGAGGGCCATGTGGGAGTGTTTTGGTATTAATTGTGGTTATTTTTGTGGCAGTTGAAAGGGATGACTGAGTCCACCTGAGTTTGAACTCTGGTGTGAGTCCCTTAGAGACTGAGTACAGGAACTGAACTTAGAGAAGTATTGCCATGAATTGAGTTGGGATTTTAGAAGGCCAAGCATGAGAGTCATCCTTGGAAACTGAGATCTAGGCCCAGGGTGGCTTTCCAGAGACCACTGGGAATCTCAGGCTTGATATCACATGATTTTATTCTTAACGACTTGGCAGTCTTAGTTGAGAGTCAAAACACACATGGACGTTACATTGTAGACCTCAATGGGCCTGGATTTATGTGACCCTTTGGCCAATCTTTGGGAAACCTTGCCTGTGAGAGTTCTCCAGAACTTCATTTGAAATGAACTTCCACAACATTTAATGGTCCCTGAATGAATTGAAACCCACATGCTGCCAACTTCATCCTTGAAAAATTGCTAGATAAATACCATGAAATTTTTGAAATTCCCATGACCAGATGGCACTGGATAAACTTTGGTTGTCCTGTTGCTGAACATGATTATGCAGGACAGTGACTTGATTGACTGAGTTTCATGAAAATGGTGTATAACAGAGATTCCAGGAAGTTGGACCCTGCTGAGTAGTGGGCCTAGTGCAGTGATGGGCAGGTGTGTGATAAAAAAACATCTGTGGTGGGGCCATGTGGATCTGCGATTGGCTTCCAATTGGCTTGTGACTGACATGATGCATCCAGCAGACGCTTCTATGTAAAGGTATCTTGTTATATGGAGAGGTTTCAGGCCAATGTTCAGAATCCGGTTGCTATGGTCAAGGAGGCAAGCTATGTGGAATAGAAGCCTGGTTGGTACATTCTTCTGCAGACCCTGACTCACCACAGGTGACAGAACTCCCTCCAGCACTTTGTCCCAGGTGAATTCCTTGTAATTCGTGAAGCAAATACGAAACTCCCAGTGCAGCAGCAAGCAACACCAGGAAAACTGGAGGATGACCAAATGGCTTCAGAGTCCACAAGAGTAGACAATTAGCCCCCAGTGGCCACAGTTTACCTACAAACAGAAAATTAAATACAGCTTCCTCATGTTTATTGGAAAATAAGAAATCATGTATTCCAGGTCACATAGAAGCATACCCAGATTTGATGGTCTCACTACAAAGGAAGCTGAATCTCCTGACTACAACATATATTTCAAGTGCCCAACCTCAGAGGCAGTTCCTCAAGAAGTCTTTAGTCCAGCAGAGCTCCATGTTTGTGGAGTGTTTACCCTGTCCCTTACTTTTGGAATCTCCTCTACCACCTCCAAGTTTGTGAACTCGTGAGCATATTTGATTCCAGATATGTATTCACAGATTTTCTAACTCTTCTCCTCTAATTGTGTCTAACTTGGGGCCAAGGTAATCTCAAGGCATTGTTATGGATGAGAGTGGGAAGATACTTTTGTAGCATATATTTGCATAAACATTGGAATCATTTTCCAAATTTTCATTCAAAATACTGAATCCCTGACACAAACCCATGCCAACTAGACTCTGACTACTAATTCTAATAGGATGGAGAAAATTAACCCAAACAGAATAGAAATACAAGCAGTTCAGAGGAGGAATGGTGTATCATTGGAATTGCCTTTTGCATTATATAGGGTAGGAGTTATAAATCTAGTCAATTTTTTGTTGAAATGGTTCTCCATGTGTTTTTAAAGTTAACAAATATGTGAATTCCTGTCTACCTTTCTCTGTATCCTATTCAGCACATGTATTTTTATATGCACATATAGAATCCTACCTGGTACCACACGTACATTCTTGTGAGGTGGCTGACTTGGCAGACACAAATTGTGAGAAGAGATCACTCCTCCTAAACGCTGTTGAAACTGAAAATTCAAACTATTGATGAGCTTCCTAGTACAATAAAATTATACATGAATCCATGTTCAGTAAAACAAATTTATTTGGATCTGTGGATGACATATATTTCGTGGTGAATTTCAATTGGCATATATTGCTACTTTTTAATGTCTGTTTGTGTGCGTGCGTGTGTGTGTGTGTGTGTGTGTGTGTGTATGTTTATATATATATACACACACACTCTACAGATTTTTCAAAATATGAAACATATGTGTCTTATTATACACTCCGTAAATTCATTCATATTCATGTATGTGGATTAATAATCAACTTTTCACAAGATTATTCTGAGAAATATTCATCCACCTGAACTACATATTTGATTCCTATTACTGAAAACTAACAGTAAATGGTGCATACAAATCCTAATATTTCTGCAGTAACTGACACAGTTTTATATCAATGCAAGTAGATTCCTATGGGACGTGATGTGTATTTTGTCATTCATTTTTATTCAATACTGGTACATTTCTTTTTCTTCAGTTAATGCACATGATAGGATATATATTTAATCCACTAGTTCAGAAATTTATAGGCATTTTGTTTTACTTTTCATCACTTCCTAATTCAGAAAACATGTTTTCCACAGGGTTTCATGACTGGTCTTTTCATGAGACTTCTTTCACGAAATGCAAAGGTCACACTTATGTTTGTACCGAAGTCTAAAAGGAAAGTGAGTATGGATTACTAAAAACATCTATGTCCAGGTTGCCTAATGCTATCAAATGTCAATTTTATTGGTGACTACATATTTGTTTCTTCCTAAGATTATATATTCAACCTCAACACTGTTGAAAATGCCTGATCCTATCACGTACTTTATACTTTGCCTGATTTCCTAATGTCTCTATTGATATATGGTTTCCTACATACTTTCCAGAGTTCATCAATGTGACTGGCTCTTCACATGTGTTGATATTTACATTCATTCTCTACCCGAAACCCTACTGTTATAGAACGTTTGGTTCAAATCCTATACTCACTCTGCTTTCTAAACCTATGAATATCTTCCTAATCCTACTGACTATCCTTCTGACTGGATGTTCTTTTTGACATTCAATCATCCAAGGTACAAGGTCCTATGCCATTGTATATCAATTTATCTGAGACATCTGTGCAGAATATAATTCAAAGCTGAGTATTTCAATCAAGGGCCCAATGCACTTCTGGGCGTCAAATCTTACCTAGATTTCTGTGTTCATACTTATATTTCACCTATATATTCTTGTAAATATCACAGGTTCCCAAAACCATTATTCATTGCACAGAATGATTCCTAAGCCAAATAAAACTTGTTATTAACCCTAAGCATACACTGTTCCATCAATCTATCTTTACAGTAGAGCAGGGACAGAGTTGGTCTTACAATACAGGTATGTAGGGGATCTTCCACCTGCTGAAATCCTCAAAGGTCCATGCAGAAATGATCCCTGGAGAAGACTTAGGCAGCTATGAAGGACCTGAGAGCACAAAATCATCTTCCATGGCAAAAAACTGGTCAGGATGAAGTATTGTGTCTGAATCAGTCGCTCTGTTCTTAATGTAGAGAAGATGGACAAAACCAGGCCTGTGTGGAGAGCTGTTCCATGGTGCCTGTGGTTGATATACCATTCTAACTTATGACTGAGTCAGAGAAAGTAGGGGCAGCCTCCATCTCATGGGACCCTTGTAAACAACTGTTAGGACAAAGTGGTTGCCAAGGTATTGACCTCATTCAGTTCCTGAAGGAAGTGACCTACCTCACTTCCTTGGTGATGGAACTCTCTGAACTTGGGATCCAGGAAGCCAGCCACCCAGAGCCAGTGCCAGTCCCATTCCCAGTGGGCACACTTGTTTGAATTTTCCAAGGACAGAGTCAGTCTTTCTTGGTACCTCCTGATGTGAGGATGACCAAATGCTAGGAGAACTCTGAAGAGGGGCCTTTCCTGAGCAAGCAGGTAGTGGCTCATTGCTGGCTCCTGACAACTTAACAGAGTTGGCAAAAGGGACCTGATCTGATAAAGGACAGGCCATTTTGGGGGAACATAGTATGGTCCACCAGTCAGAGGACACTCCGGATAGTCACAGACCTTGTTGTGGGAATGAGGTGCCTTAGTGGGTGTGGGTGTGAGTTCGTGGTTTTGTCTCATGTTCTAAGAATAGGTAGCAAAGGTTGTTTGTTTGGTTTGGAGTCGACTGTTTCTAGTAAGTCGTTTGAGAAGGCGAGTTTTTCTATGTCTGTGTATCCACTGTGTCCGTGGTTGTAGTTTTTAGAAAAGCGAATACATCAATGGAGGTGTCCTGACTAGTAGGAAGCTTCCAGGCATTTATTCTGCCCTTTTTATGAATGGACTGCGGCTTGCCTTATGGATAGACAACACCTACTATCTTCCTAAGTTCCTGTTCACCTCCTGATTTCTGGCCTCTCTCCAGAATAGGCTCATGGTTTTGTGTCCAAGATATGTACCACCTCCAAACTCTGTGACATAGCCATGTACTGGATAGCTGAAGGGAATGGGAACATCTCAGAAACCTCAGAGATCAGTGTAACCAGAAAAGTCTCAGTGGAGAAACCCTGCTTTGGGTAATTTGCTTACCTATGGTTCCCTTGCCCTGAATGTTAGGAATGTCTTTGCCTCAGGCCACCCCTTTGTGGAGCCTGAAGAAAACAGTTTTCAAATTGAAATGAATGGGCATCACCTGTGGCTCTTTGCTTAATTACTTTGGAAAGGGATGTGTCTGAATCAGCCTCTTGGCCCTGTGTGAGGTTGTGGCTTTGATTCTCAGAACCTGATAGATCTAAAGAAAAATCCCATGTGTGCATCCAAAACCAAAATTGCCAAAAGAGCAGTCATTGCTGATGAAGTCTTTCGCCTCCCTCTGTAAGTTTCCTGACCTCTATCAAGTGAGAATAGGGAAGATACACCAAGTCAATTGATGGCTCCTTTTGGAAAAATTCTATCACTGATGACAGCATCAGCATAAGTACCCCAACACTGCCACAATTCGCTGCACCAGCAGATAGTTCACAATGCATACAAGTGAGTTCACAATGCATACAAGTGATACATAATCCAGGCAAGTTCTACAAGCAGTTCAGTGATGGCTATTGCAGAATCTGTAGATTGATTTTATCTTTGTCTTCACCGGCACTGGGATGAAGATAGGAATTCTGGCAATAATGGCTAAAGAAAAAATTCAGTAACATTCCTGAAGGCACTAAAAGAAAACAATTTTCTTAACAATTTACGTTATCTTGAAGAGAATAATTAAATATAATGAAAAGGAAAAGTGAAAGTAAACAAACACGTCTGTTAACCTCCTATTTTTTCACATATTAAAACAATCCTGAACAGTTGTTTACCCAATTTAAATTAAACAATTTAATTCACGTGAATAAAAAAAATGGATATATTATTTCATTAGCACTCATCATATGTGATATATGGACATATGCACATTCAAATATATAACACAAAACACAAGTGTGCACACATAATAAATACATACAACACATAATATAATAGTAAAGGCCTTATAACATTTTACATGTGAAATCATCATTGCAATGTTTAAAAACTCTACAGTCAAAAAATAGAACTGATAAGCAAAACATTAACCTAGGTCTGTATGAGCTCAAAAAAAACAAAAGAGAACTTCATGATTTGAGAAAGGGCAATAATAAAATAGATATTGAAAAAAGCATCCCTGTTCTGTCGCAGATGTAAGGATAGCCAAACTGGAGTTTTGGATATCAGCTGTTATGGATTTGAGCCAAATCATCTTATTTTGGTCTATCGAAATCGCTTCAGTTAATCTCTCTGGAATCCAAATCGGCTGCTGTTCTCCCTGTGGAAACACATAAACAGACCCCCGACTCCAGGCAATCACTGGGTCGGGATCTTAGTTAATCTCTCTGGAATCCAAATCGGCTGCTGTTCTTCCTGTGGAAACCCACAAACAGACCTCCAACTCCAGAAAATTAATGGGTCAGGACCTTTCCATTGTCCTGTTAGAATATCCTTCCAAAGTACCTCGGGCTTATACACATTTTTTGGACACTTATGCCTTTCTGCAGCACTAAGTCCTGAAAATCCAAATTTAAAAAGTTTAGAGTAAAAAGGGTTATTTTAAGTTTATCTTTGGGGAATTTATATCCCTTCCCAATTCTGTCTTCTTACTTTAATGAGTACATCTTAATAGTGTGATGTGCTCTTTCAACTATGGCTTGTCCCTGTGGATTGTATGGGTTTCCTGATATATGAGTAATGCCAAATGATGAGCAAAATGGTTTAAAAGAGGTAGAAGTATAACCGGGGGCATTATCAGTTTTTAACTGCTTTGGAATGACCACAGTGGCAAAATTTTGTAAGCAATGAGCTAGAACATCTTTAGTTTTTTTCCCCCATGAAGGGAGCCCATCAAAAATCCAGAAGAAGTATCAACTGTAACATGCAAATATTTTAATTTTCCAAATTCTGGCAAGTGTGTGACATCCATCTGCCATATATGGTAAGGTATCAATCCTCTACGATTGACTCTAAGATTAAAATGTGGTAAAATGGTCACACAATTTTGACATTGTTTTATTATTTGTCTAGCTTGTTCCTTAGTTATTTTAAAATGCTTTTGTAAAGTATTAGCATTGATAATGAACTTTTTATGAAAATTTATAGCTTCTTCTAGTGTACAGAAAATATGTATGTATGTCATGTGTAGTTTTACCTGCTAAATCATTGCCCAAACTAAGGGCTCCAGGCAATCCTGTATGTGCCCAGATATGTCCTATTAAGAATGGATATTTTCTGTCCCAGATTAGACTTTGTATACTGGAAAGGAAAGAGAAAACAGTAGAGGAAGGGGAAATCCTACCAGCATCTTCAAGAGATACTATAGCATTAACTATATACTGACTATTGCAAAATAAATTAAACACACAATCTTTAAACATCACAAAAGCTTATAATACTGCATTAAGCTCTACCTTTTGAGCTGATTTTTGGGGTGCTAAAAATGTAAAAATTTGATCAGGTGTAACTATTGCTGCTGTACCATTATTTGACCCATCAGTGAATATATTTGGAGCATTCATGATAGGAGTTTTCTTGTAATTTTTGGAAAAATTACAGGATGCAATGACCCAAAAGACAATAAAAGATTAGATGGTAAGTGGTTATCAAATAAAACATTAGATTTACACATGATTATTGCCCAAGTATTTAACTCATTAGCTAATTCATCAATTTGATTCAAGGTGTATGGAGTAATAATTTTATTGGGAGAAATTCCAAACACTCCCTTTGCTGCTTTTATTCCTATGAGTATTAATTGTCCCTCAGCCTCAGGATACATAGTAATAATAGTGTTAGAAGAATAAGATAAATGTATCCATAATAATGGACCTTCTTGCCAAAATACTCCTGTAGGAATATTTTTTGTTGGTAGCACAATAAATAATAAAGGCATTATTTTATCAAATCTATCAAAATGCATATTTCCCATATATGTTTCAATGATTTTTAATGCCTTTATTGCTTCAGGCGTTAACATTCTGGGTGAATTTGGATCAGATGGACCTTTTAGGATGTCAAATATAGGTCCCAACTCTCCTGTTGGTATACCTAGATAAGGCCTTATCCAATTAATGTCTCCTAATAACTTCTGAAAGTCATTAATTGATTTGAGTTGATCTACTCGTATTTGAATTTTTGGTGGACTGACCATGGTTGAGGATAATAGAACTCCTAAATAATTAATTGGAAAATTTAATTGTACTTTATCAATTGATATCCCTAGATTATAATTTTTTAATAAGTTTGTAAGTGTGGCATAACATTCTAGCAATGGGTTTTTAACTTGTGTGCTAATAACACATCATCCATATTGTGAAATATTTGTAGTTCAGGATTTTGATTTCTAAGTGGCTGGATTACTTTGTTAACATAAATATGACAAATAGTTGGGCTGTTAGCCATCCCTTGAGGGAGTACTTTCCACTCATACCTCTGATCAGGACCTTCATGATTCAGTGCAGGGATAGTAAATGCAAAACTTGGACTATCCTCAAGAAGAATTGGAAATGAAAAAAAAAAAAAAAACAATTTTTAATATGTATAACTAAAACATACCAAGTTTTTGGCAAAGCAGACAATTGAGGAATCCTTGATTGAGCAGGTCCCAAAATAACCATCTCATTATTAATGGCTCTTAAATCTTGCAATAATCTCCATTTACCAGATTTCTTTTTGATGACAGAAATGAAAGTATAATGCGGAGATACAGAAGGTTGTATATGTTCTTCCGCTAATTGTTGTTTGACCAGGAACTGGGCTGCTTGTATCTTTTCTTTAGTCAGGGTCCACTGAAGAAGCCATACTGGTCTTTCTGATTTCCAAGTAATTTTTATTGTCTCAGTGGCCCTTTCTGAAAATCCAACCCATGTCTGTCTGTTGCTTGGTCTATTTGTATTGGCGCTGCTATACCTTGTTCTTGTTTTTCTAATCTTTTTCCTTTCCTAAAACCTTCTCTAGCCATAATAGTGGGTACATTTTGATTGATGTTATTTGTTAATGTCAAACCTAATTGATCTAGGACATCTCATCCCCATAAATTTACGGGAAGATTATCCAATACATATGGCTGTATAGTTCCTTCACATTCTTCAGGATCCTTCCAATCCAATACCATTGCACTTATATGGGGATTAGTTGCCACTCCTAGGTCTCAAAGAGTTTGAGTGTATTGTAATGTTTTGGCCATTCTTGATGAGAGACGATGCTAACATCTGCACCTGTATCAAGTAGCCCATTAAATTCATGTCCTTGAATATTTACTTTTAGCCTGGGGCGAGAATCTAAATTTAAAGAAAGCATAACCAAATCTACACCTGTGGAGCCTAATCCCTTGGAACCTCTTTCTACACAACGACTGGAAAATTTATCATGCAGACTGAGTATTATTAGTAACTGTGCTATTCTATCTCCTGGTGAAATTACTGATATGTCCTTTGGAGAACTGGCTATAAATTTTATTTCACCTTCATAATCGGGATCAATTACCCAAGGACTTATCATAAGTCCTTTTAGATTAGAAGAGCTGCGTCCCAATAATAAGCCTACTGTTCCTTTGAGAAGAGGTCCTTTCACCATGTGTGAATGATTTGAACCCCCATCTCTACAGTTAGTACTGATCTGACGGAGGTGCAGATGTCTAACCCTGCGCTCCCTCTGATTTGTCTGATGAGGCGTCTGATGCACAATGTGTCCTGGGCACTACACTGATGGGGTTGCTGGGTTCCTCCAGTGCTCCGTATATTTGTGGTTTTGGGCCCCAGAGCATTGGGCTCCCCTGTCCATTTTTTGGCAATGGAGCCCGGTGCCTTTCTCCATGATATCGTGGATAAACAGCTAGTCCTTGTTTGTTTTTGATAATGAAGTACCCTCTATGGTGTTTTGAGAACGGCATTCATTAGCCCAATGTCTCCCTCTATGGCATCGTGGGCAAATACCCAGTATTCTACTCCTTTGGTACCTATTTTTGTTAAACCCTCTTCCTATGGAGCAATTCCTTTTAAAATGTCCTGTTTGTTCACAATTGTAGCATGTTACTGGCCTTGCATCTAAAGCCTGTTTAATGCAGCTGCCACAAATTGCCCTTGTTCATTGATGTCTCTGGCATCTAAAGCCTGTTTTACTGCAGCTGCCATGACTTCCTCTTATTCATTAATGTCTTTACATAATTTAATATATGGGTTTAAATCTTCATGTTTCCATGGTCTAGTGATATCTCTGCACCTACGATTCGCTTGGTCATAAGCCAGTTTTTTATTAATGGCATTGCTTGTTCTGTATTCCCCAAAACTCTGGTAGCTGTTTGAACAAGCCTATCTACAAATTCAGTGTAAGATTCATTAGCTCCTTGTATTACCTTAGATAATTGACCTTGTAAACCTCCATGTCCTTGTAAAGTCTTCCATGCCCTAACCGCCTCTGCAGCAATTTGTGCGTATACGCCAGGATCATATGCAATTTGTTGCTGCTGGTCCTCATGAGGTCCCTTTCCTAACAACATATCTAGATTTCTCTGAGGATAACCAGCTTCTGCATTTCACCTAGCCGTCTCCTTGCAAAATTCCTCATTGGCAACCTTCCATAAAAGGTATTGACCTCCATTTAGCACAGCTTTACACATATTAGCCCAATCTACTGGCATCATATTCAAGTTGTTAATGGATTCGACCAAGCTTACAATGAAGGGTACTTGAGGACCATAGGTTGTTACAGCCCCTTTTAGCTGCTTCACTATTTTGAAATTTAAAGCATGGTGAATTCGCTGCCCTCCTACCTCAAATACAGGGCATGGTAATACTTGAGATCCTGTCTCAGGAACCGAACTATCAACTGCGGGGTTTGGGGGCCTCCCAGCATATGGAGGTGGCCTTGTTATTTGGACATTTACATACTCTGGTGATAGAAAGGTGTTAGTAACAGTCTCCTGTAGAGGAGGCGCTGTTGGTTGGACACTTACGCCCTCTAGTTATTGAAAGTTGTTAGTAGCAGTCTCCTTTTGTAACTTTGCCCCTGATGGCTTTTTCTGACCTAAGCTTTGTTCCTCTATCTTTGTCTGATCTGAAGTCTTTGGACTAAGCAAACCAGATATAAACGTCCTCAATGGCAATGTGCCAACTGTCAGAGTCCCTGGGCTGTTCTTTTCCCCCCTTTTAAATCTTCACCATGATGGTTCCATTATGGTATATTTAACAACTCCTTAAAAATCCATGGGCTACATTTTTGTATTGTATCAACGTATGCCCTGAATGTTCTTGACTTTATTGAGGTGCCTCCTTCCTCTAACAATTTACTTAACACTCTTTCAGTTTGTTTTTTTACTAATTTCTGATCCTGTATTTCTACTATAATACAACCCAACAAGACGATGCCAAACAAAACCGAGACAGAATAAAATAAAAAGGGAACAACAAAAAGTCATTATAGCCTTTATATCCTACTGACATGTGCATCCATCCTTTCTCCCTATCTGTTCCTCAGAAGTAAATATTTTTTTTCTCAGATGTGAGCGGTTTTTCATCCATCTCACTCATCTCCATGGACAGGCAACAAAAGTGAAGCAAAACAAAAGAGGAATCTTAAAATGGCTACCGATCCTCTCGCCCTTCCCTCAGGGGCTAGCAGTTTACCTTATCACTTACCCTCAGTGGCTCCCCGTGCGAGCCACCAAATGCTGCAGTCTGGCTGGGCACGATTCAAGAGCGACTTTTCAAAAGAAACAAAGTTTATTTTTAGAACCACACACGCCAAGCAAAACAGCTCCTTAGGAAAAACCCTCAGAGCCCAACTGCCACCACTGGCTTCCTTGCAAAGTTTCTTTCACACCCACAAGCCTCTCCACCTCCCACAATCCTCCTGCTCTTGAGGCCATATGGCTGGGTCAGGTGGGTGGAGCCAAAAAAGTCCCACAATGAGCAGCTCTGTGGTCTGAAAGGGCAGGGAAACTGCCCAATGTGCATCATCGCAGAGGAGCCAATCAGCTTGATGTTGCTGGGGCTGCTGTGAGCCAATCATCAGCTGGCAGTCGGAAAGAGCGGGGAAAAAGCTCAATGAGCATCTGCATTGTGCATCACCACAGAGGAGCCAATCAGTTAGATGTTGCTGGGGCCGCTGTGAGCCAATAATCATCTCGCAGGGGAATGTTGCTGGTAACTGGAAGTTTGATGGGGCCCCTTAAGCTGTGGCTCTCAACAAATTGGTGTCTCCTTTCTCTGTAGACTATTCAGCACATGTATTTTTATATGCACATATAGAATCCTACCTGTTATCAAACGTACATTTTTGTGAGGTTGCTGACTAGGCATATACAAGTTATGAGAAGAGATCACTCCTCTTAAACACTGTTGGAATTGAGAATTCAACCTATGGGTGAGCTTGTTATTAGAACAAAATTATATATAGATCCATTTTCAGTGAAATCAATATTTTTGCACCTGTGGATGTTACATATTTCATGATGAATTTCAATTGGCAAATATATTGCTAGTTTAAATGTCTGTCTCTGTGTGTGTGTGTGTGTGTGTGTGTGTGTGTGTATATATATATATATATATATATATATATATATATATATATATACTCTCCAAATTTTTCAAAATATGAAATATATGAATCTTATTATACACTCCTTAAAATCATTCATATTTATGTATGTGGATTTATGATCAACTTTTCACAAGATTATTCTCAGAAATATTCATCCACCTTAAATACAGATTTGTTTCCTAGTACTGAAGACTAACTTCAGTGAATGGTGCACACAAATCCTAATATTTCTACAGTAAAACCAAGTTCAACATCAATGCAAGCATTTTCCTATGGGACATGATGTGTATTTTGCGGTTCATTTTTCAGTTCATTTTTTAAACTATTTCTTCAGTTTATGCACATCATATGATATATCTTTCATCCACAAGTTCACAAATTTATAGGCATTTGTTTCAATTTCAATCACCTCCTGCTTCAGAACACATATATTCCTCCAGTGTTCTTGACTGGTCTTGTCATGAGACTTCTTTCCAAACACATTATTTTTGATTTTCATAATCATATTTGAAGCAAAACTCACACACTCTTCATGATAAACCATAACCCTAATATTACCATTAGATGTATACCTGGTTGTAGTGAATGTATGAATATCAGTTTAAGATTTCCAGTATATTTTCAGATATCAAATCAATCCACTATTTAAAGTTGGAACCAGTTATATTATTTATTCACAGTATCGTCTATTCATACATTATTTCTGTATCCATTGACACAGGGTACTCCACTTTGTTCCCCCAATATTTATACGTCTTCAAAATATTGCTCCCAGTAATGGTGGAAGAAATGCTCATGTCACCTGATCTACATATAAATTTTAACACAGTAATATTCTGGACACAGAAAGCAAAAGTCACTCTTATGATTGTAGCAAAGCCTAAAAGGAAAGTGAGCATGGATTACTAAAAATATCCATGTCCCGGTTGCTTAATGCCCTAAAATGTAAATCCTATTGATAAATCCTATGTATTTGTTTCTTTCTAAGATTATATATTCAAACTCAACCCTGTTGAAAATGTCTAATCCTATCCCTCACTTTATACATTGCCTGATTTGTTAATGTCTCTATTGATATCTGCTTTCCTACATATTTTCCCCATTTCATCATTGTGTCTGACTCTTCACATGTGCTGATATTTACATTCACTCTCTTATTGAAAACCAATTGCTAAAGAACGTTTGGTCCAAATCCTATACTCATTGTTGTTTCTAAACCTAGAGACTATCGTCCTAAACCTACGGACTTTCCCTTTGTGACTGGATGTTCTCTTCAACTTTCAATCATTCAAGGTACAAGGTCCTATGTCATTGTATATCGATTTATCTGAGACATCTGTGCAGAACATAATTCAAAGCTAAGTAACCCACTCAAGGGCCCAATGCCCATCTGAGCTTCAAATCTTGCCTAGATTTCTGTTTTCATACTTTTATTTTACCTATATATTCTTGTAATTATTGCAGATTCCCAGTACAAATATTCATCCTGCAGAATGATTCCTAAACCAAATCGAACGTGTTATTAACCCTAACCATACACTGTTCCCTCAATCTAACTTTACAGAAGAGCAGGGACAGTGTGACCAGAAAAGTCTCAGTGCAGAAACCCTGCTTTGGGCCTTTTGCTTACCTATTTTTCTGTTGCCCTGAATGTCAGGAAGTTCTTTACCTCAGGCTAACCCTTTGTAAAGCCTGAAGAAAACAGTTTTCAAATGGAAATGAATGGGCATCACCTATGGCTCTTTGCTAAATTTCTTTGGAAAGGGATGTGTCTGAATCAGCCTCTTGGCCCTGTGTGAGGCTGTGACTTAGATTCTCAGCACCTGATGGATCTAAAGAAAGATCCCATGTGTGCATCCAAAACCAAAATGGCAAAAAGTTCAGTCATTTTGGATGAAGTATCTTCCCTTCCTCTGTTAGATTCCTGACCTCCATCAATTGAGAATAGGGATCCTTTGGGTCATATGAGTTCTTCAATCCCTGAACAGGTGCTTGGGTTTCTCATGATTCCAATTCACATAAAGAATCTGTACCTATCAATCAGAAGTAGTCAGTCAATATTGCTCCCAGAAATGGTGGAAAAAATACTCATGTCACCTGATCTACATATACATTTATTCACAGAAATATTCTGGACACTAAATTCAAAGTTCACATTTATGATTGTACCAAAGCCAAAATGGAAAATTAACATGGATTACTAAAATCATCCATGTCCAAGGTTACTTATGCTCTCAAATGTCAATCCTATTGATGACTACATATTTGTTTCTTCCTAAGATTGCATATTCAAACTCAACCCTGATTTCATAATGTCTCTATTGATATCTGCTTACCTACATATTTTTCCCACTTCATCATTGTGACAGACTCTTCACATGTGCTGACATTTAAATTCATTTTCTATCCGAAACCCTGTTGCTAAAGAAATTTTGTTCCAAATCATACACTCACCCTTCTTCCTATACCTACCTACTATCTTCCTATTCCTACTGACTATCCCTTTTTGACTGGATGTTCGCTTCTACATTCAATCATCCAAGGTACAATGTCCTATGCCATTGTATATCAATTTATGAGATATCTGTGCAGAATGTAATTCAATGCTCAGTATCACAATCAAGGGCCCAATGCACTTCTGGGCTTCCAATCTTACTTGGATTTCTATTTTCATACACACAGTTCACCTCTATATTCTTATAAATTTCGCAGGTTGCCAATACCATTATTCATCCAGAAAATGATTCCTAATCCAAATTGAACCTGTTATTAACCCTAAACATACAGTGTTCCCTCAATCTTACTTTACAGAAGAGCAGGGACAGAGGTGGTCGTATAATACTGAAATGTAGGGATCCTCTACCTGCTGAGAACTTCAAAGGTCCATGCTGAAAGTATCCCTGGAGAATATGTAGGCAGCTATGAAGGACCTGAGAGACCACAAGTCATCTTCCATGGCAAACAACCTGGTCAGGATGTAGGGTTGTGTCTTAATCAGCTTCTCTCTTCTTAATGTAGAGAAGATGGAATAAATCAGGCCTGTATGGAGAGCTGTTCCCGGGTGCCAATGGTTGATATACCATTTTAACTTGTGAAATTGTCACATTAACTAGGGGAAGCCTCCATCTCATGGGACCCTTGGAAGCAACTGTTAGGACAAAGTGGTTGCCAAGGCAGTGACCTCATTCAGATCCTGAAGGAAGTGAGCTCACCTCACTTCCTCGGTGATGGAAATTGGCATCCAGGAAGCCAGGCACACAGAGCCAGTCCCAGTCCCACTCCCAGTGGTGTCACTAGTTTTGAATTACCAAGGACAGAGTCAGCCTATCTTGGTACCTACAGATGTGAGAATGGCCATATGCCAGGAAAGCTCTGAAGAGGGGGCTTGTATGAGAAAACATATAGTGGCTCACCACTGGCTTCTGACAAGTCTCAGTGAAGAAACCCTGCTTTGGTACTTTTAATTACCTATTGTTCTGTTGCTCTGAATGTCAGGAAGTTTTTTGCCTCAGGCCACCCCTTTGGGAAGCCTGAAGAAAAGAGTTTTCAAATGGAAATGAATGGGCATCATCTGTGGCTCCTTGCTTAATTGCTTTGGAAAGGGATGTGTCTGAATCAGCCTCTTGGCCCTGTGTGAGGCTATGGCTTAGATTCTTAGCACCTGATGGATCTAAAGAAGCATCCCACGTTTGCATCCAAAACCAAAAGAGCCAAAAGAGCAGTCATTGTGGATGAAGTCTCTCACCTTCCTCTGTAAGGTTCCTGACGTCCATCTATGAGAATAGGGATCCTTTGGGTCAAATGAGTTCTTCAAAGCCCTGCAGAGACTAGATCATAGGTTCATAGGTTTCTCATGACTCCAATTAACATGAAGAATCTAAACCCCACATTCATTAGGCCTCAAAATGGAGAATCAGAGCAGTATTAAGGGCAGGCCTCTTTGATCACTCCTGGTTCACTAGAAGGGTTTCCCAGCCACATTGACTTTAGGCAAATGTGGGCAAGGGACCTTATTTTGGATACTGTCCTTGGCTGTGCCCCTCATGAAAAACTACAGCCTGAGGTTATGATGAGTGTCGATATGAAAGAAGATGAGGGCCATGTGGAAGTGTTTTGGTTTTAATTGTGGTCATTTTTGTGGCTGTTGGAAAAGATGATGGGTCCACCTGGTCTTGAACACTGGTGTGATTCCCCTTAGAGACTGAGTTTTGGAATGGACCTCAAAGAAGTATTGCCATGTATTGTGTTGGGATTTTAGGATGCCACACATGAGAGTTGCCCTTGGAAACTGAGATCTAGGCCCAGGGTGGCTTTCCACAGAGCACTGGGAATCTCAGGAAGAATATCACATAATTTTATTCTTAAAGAATTGGCAGCCATAGTTGCAAGTCAAAACACACATGGACCACACATTGTAGACCTCAAACGCCTGGCTTTATGTGACCTTTTTGCCTGTCTTTGGGAAGCCTTGCCTGTTAGAATTCTCCAGAATTTTCAATGAAATGAGCTTCCTCTCCATTTCATGGTTCCTGAATGAATTGAAACCCACAGTGCCTCCAACTTCATCCTTGAAAAATGTCTGATAATTACCATGAAATTTTTGAAATTCCCATGACCACTTCGCACTGTAGAATCTTTGGATGTTCTATTGATGATCACGAGTATACCAGACAGTGCCTGTTTGATTGGGTTTCATGAAAATGGTGTAGAACAGAGATGGCAGTAATTTGGACCCTGCTGAGTAGTCGGCCTAGAGAAGTGGTGTGAAGGTGTGTGTTAAAACATTTGTGGTTGGGTGATGTGGATCTGCCATTGGCTTTCAAATGGTTTGTGACTGACATGGTGCAGCCCCCAGACCCTTGTATGAAAAGGTATGTTGTTATATGGAGAGGTTTCAGTGCAATGTTTAGAATCAGATTGCTATGGTGAAGGGGGCAAGCTATGTGGGATAGAAGCCTGGTTGGTGCATTCTCCCGCAGACCCTTACCCATCACAGGTGACAGAACTCCCTCCAGTACTGTGTCCCAGTTGAACTCTTCGTATTTCATGAAGCAAATACCAAACTCCCAGTGCAGCTGCAAGAAACACAACAAAAAGTGGAGGATGAGCAAATGGCTTCCAAACTGGAAGACACTTAGCACTCAGTGACAACAGTTTACCTACAAAGAGAGAATTCAGCACTGCTGCCTCATGTCCTTTGGAAAATAAGAAACCATGTCCTCCAGGTCACATACATGCAGACCCAGCTTGATGGTCTCACTACAAAGGGAGCTAAAGCTCCTGACAACAACATATATTTCAAGTGCCCAACCTCAGAGGCAGTTTCTCAAAAAGTCTTTAGTCTAGCAGAGCTCCATGTTTGTGGAGTTTTACCCTCTCCCTTACATTTGGAAACTCCTCTACCACCTCCAAGGTTGTGAACTCCTGAGCATTTTCCATTCTTGATGTGTATTCACAGATTTTCTAACTCTTCTCCTCTAATTGTGTCTTACTTGGGGTGAAGGTAATGTCAAGGCATTGTTCTGGATGAGAGTGGGAAGATTTTTGGGTAGCACATATTTGCATACACATTGGATTCTTTCTCCAATTTTCCATTTGAAATACTGAATCCCTGACTGTAAGGGGTAGAAGGAATTCTCCTTCAAAGAATAGCCTGACACTTACAAGAAACAGCCCCCAGGGAGACATCCTGTCTGGGAGACATCCTGTAGTCATCTGTGTTCCTGAGACATCCTGTGGCCATCTGTCTTCCTGAAATATCCTGAGGTTATCTCACCTTGTGAAGACATCCAGGAACTGCTGATAAGAGAGTTTTCAAATCTCCAGCATATAAATTCCTCTGTGTGAACAATAAAAGTTTGCAGCTTGATCAGAACTTTTGTCTTGCTGTCATCTCTCGTGTCTCTTGTCCCTTCATTCCTCCCCATCTAGGTTTGCTACCCACGTTGATGTGTCCTGCTGGCCAGGACAACTGGAGCCCAACGACTGGGGCTCGAGACTTTGACTGAGGGGGAACCCTGTCCTCCTGGAAGATTTGGACAAGTGGAGCTCGCGATTGCCTCAGCAGACACCACTGAGAGACAGATCCAGGAGGAGAGTGGGGATGACGCACAGTGAGTGACCCACCATGGGACAAGCAGTTTCGTCACATGATTTGTTTTTGTCAGGCCACAAGGAATCCTTAAATACATGGGGGGCACGTGTTAAGAAAAATGACTTAATATTTTTCTTTTCATACATCGAAGAATTTTTTCCATGGTTTCCCCTTGAAGGTACCATTGATGGTAAAAGATGGCTTAGAGTAGGAGACATTTTAAAAGATTATTATGAATCCTTTGGCCCAGAAAAAGTGCCTGTTCCTACCTTTTCTTTCTGGAAATAAATTAGTGAAATTCTTAAAAGTTCACCCTTTGACAATGGTACCTTAATACTTGTCAGGATTGGGGAAGAGACTATGCAAAAGACCTCTCGTCCCTTCTCGGCATGCCCATCAGTTAGTATAGACATAGACCCTTCTTAGTCTCCCCAGGACCCTGGGACCTTCCTGATCTTCCTCAAAATCCCACCCTAATGAATAAGGCTCAAATGGTTTCCAACCGCCTTTATGCAGTTTTAAATCCCGGAGAAACATTGACCCCTGGGGAGGAGGCTACCTTGGAGAAGGAAGCAGCTCGCTACCATTCAGAAGACTCTCCACCTCAGGACCCTGCCACAGACTATAGGACTTACACATTCCCCTCCCTCCTATATCCCTCCTGCCTTTTGTGCTCTGGCCCTTCAGGGGCCAAATGTCCCCCCAGATATTTTTTCCCCACTTCCCTTGCCTAACCTGGCTCCCTTGAGAGAGTCTCTCCAACATGGACGGGAACAGATCCAATTTTTAAAAGAATAAAGATCCCTTGACTCTGAGCTCTCTTCATTAGCCTTAGGAATGGAGTCAACACAAGCTGGCCCACAGTGGTCTAATACAAAGGCGAAGCCGCTCCATCGGCCTGTGCTTGCCTTCCAGTCACCACCAGTCAGATAGATAAGCCTGCCCAGGCTGAGGTCAAAGACTTAGAAGAGGAAAAAGAGGAGGAAGCGGGGGAAATGGATCAAGGAGATCAGGACTTAGAGGATGAGGAGTTCACCCCTAGGCAGGAAGGAACCCAGAGTGTCTACAAAAAATTTAGCCTCCATTTTCTTGAAAAACTTAAAAAGGCTTGTGCTCACTATGGCCCCACTGTGCCCTATACGTTGGCTTTATTAGAAAGCTGCAGCACACAATTTCTTACTCCCAATGATTGGAAATTTTTAGACCTAGCTGCCCTCAGTGCCGGAGACTTCCTGCTATGGAATGCAGATTTCAAAGAGCCCTGTCAGAAACTACTCAAAAAAAATTAACAAAGGCCTCCTCTAAATCCTGGACTTATGTTAAGCTAGTGGGCAATGCAACTTTTGACACTAAAACTAAACGGGCACTTTTCCCTGCTGGACTTTTTGCACAGATTTAGATGGCTGGCTTAGTTGCTTGGAGACGCCTCCCTGAAAGGGCCTCGGCTATCACTTCCCTGGCAAGAACTCGACAAGGGCCCGACCAGCCTTATAGCGACTTTGTTCCCCGGCTTTACCTAGCTGTGGAATGCTTGCTTGGACCAAGCGAAAGCCAAAGCACCTTTGTAAAACATCTTGCCTTTGAAAATGTCAACCCGGCATGTCAGGATGTTCTTCGACATCATAAGGATAAAGGGAAACTTTCTGACTTTATTAGAATCTGTGCAGGCGTGGGTGCAGCCCATGCCATGGGTCTCAAATTAGTGCCGCATTTACCATGGCCTTTTACAATACTGGCTCAAGTACTTGCTTTACTTGTAAACAACCAGGCCATTTTGCATGCAGGTGTCCGACAGGCAAACAAAGAGTAAGAATAGTGTCTCCTCAAACTGGAGCTAAACCGACCCCAGCTACACTTTGTCCTTGATATGGTAAAGGTCATCACTGGGCCAGTGAGTGTAGATCAATGACAAATGCCCTCAGACAGCCTATTTCTTCCTACTTCTCAGGAAACTCCCTGGGGCAATGAGGTTTGTTCCCTCCCAAACTCCCAACCTACCTCAAAATCCTTCTCCACAATTGGCTCCCTCCAACTACCCACTCCAGGCAGTGCAGGATTGGACCTCTGTGCCACCACTGATACAATATTAGACTCAATGCAAGGGCCCCAGATAATACCAACTGGAATTATGGGTGCCCCTCCATCTCATACGTGTGCCCTTATTCTTGGAAGTGCCTCTACTACCTTACAAGGTGTTCAGGTCTTCCCTGGCATTAATGATAATGATTTCACTGGAGAACTAAAAATACTGGCCACAGTTATTAATAGAGTTGCGGCCATCCCAGGAGGAAAAAGTCTTGCACAATTAATACTTCTTCCCTTAGATTAAGGGGCATTTCCACCTCCCAAACCTACTGTGGGGGACTGCCTCCTTGGGCTCCTCTGAGGTATATTGGGTTCATCCCATTTCTCATATTAGACACACCCTTACCTTACTTATTGAAGGAAAGGAATACCAAGCAATTGTAGTTACTGGAGCTGATGCGACAATTATTTCTCAAAAATACTGGCGATCAGGTTGGCCCCTCACCCCATCCTTGACTGACCTTAAAGGGATAGGAAAGACAAAAAATCCTCTGGTCAGCTCTACTGCTCTTAGCTGGACTGATAAAGAGGGTAATAAGGGAACTGTCACTTCTTTCGTTGTTCCTGACCTCCCTGTTTACCTATGGGTTGGAGATATTTTGAGTCAAATAGAAGTTATTCTTGCCAGTCCCAATTCCATGGTGACTCATCAAATGCTCCGTATGAATTTTGTCCCTGGTACAGGCCTTGGGAGGCTGAGACAAGGACTGGTGGAGCCTATACAACCCATAAAAAAAAAATACATATGGACTTGGATATTTGGATTTTTAGTGTCGGTTCCTGACCCTCCTGTTCCCATGGAGATAAAATTATTTGGGAGACTCAGACTCTTGTGTGGGTGGATTAGTGGCCCCTTACCCAAGAAAATTTGGAGGCTGCCTCCATGTTAGTGAAGGAACAGCTGGCAGCCCGCCATGTAGAGCCCTCAACCTCACCATCGTACACTAATATTTTTGTTATCAAGAAAAAATCAGGCAAGTGGCGCCTTTTACAAGATTTGTGTGCCATTAATAAAGTTATACTCCCGATGGGAGCACTACAGCCAGACATTCCCACACCAGTGACTATTTCCAAAAACTATTGTAAAATGGTTATGGACTTAAAAGATTGCTTTTTTACCATTCCTTTGCATCCTGTGGATAGACCCTATTTTGCCTTTAGTCTTTCTTGCATTAATATTCAGGGCCCTATGCAGAGACTTCAATGGAAGGTTCTTCCCCAAGGTATGGCCAACATCCCTACTCTTTGCCAAAAATACGTTGCTCAAGAAGTAGACCCTGTGAGAGAGCGAGGGCCACAAATTTATATTTTACATTATATGGATGATTTGTTAATTGCTGCACCTAATACCCATGATCTTAATAATTGTTACTTGGACTTTTACAAAATCCTCACTACCTTGGGACTACAGATAGCTCCTAATAAGGTTCAAACACAGGACTCTTATAAAAGTTTGGGCCTTAAAATTCTACAGAAATCAGATCCAAATTTCTAAAATACAACTACGTGTGGACCATCTTCACACCCTTAAAGATTTTCAGAAATTACTGAGGCATATTCAATGGCTAATAACATATTTAAAATTATGCACTTGTGTACTTTTGACCCTTAATGATATTTTGAGAGGTAATTCCCACCCCTCCTCCCCTCAAAATCTTACTCCCAAGGCATGACAGGCATTAAACCAAGTCACAGAAGCCATTGCCCAACAATTTGTTACGCAAATTTCTTATAACATTCCTCTGGTTCTGGTTATTTTACACACTCCTCATACACCCACAGGAATATTTTGGCAGCGAGATCCACATTTTAAAAATAAAGACTGCCCCTTGTTTTGGGTCCATTTACCCACCACATCCTCGAAGGTTATTACTGTTTATCTTGCTCAGGTAGCTTCTATTATTTTTAAAGGTCATTTGATTTCTCTACAACATTTTGGCAAAGACCCTGATAATATTTTTATTCCATATACTAAGGACCAAACCAAATTTTTACTAGAGACAACGGATGAATGAGGTATTTCCCTATCAGGCTTTTGGGAACAATTGATCACCACCTCCCCAATGACCCCCCTTTACATTTTGTCCAGTTACATCCATTTACTTTTCCTGAAATTACTCAAAATGCTCCCATTCCTCAAGCCCTTACTGTCTTTACAGACGGTTCCTGTAATGGCCGAGCGGTCTTTGTTGTCAATAACCAGCCTACCACCTTTGATACTGTCTATCAGTCACCACAGTTTGTGGAATTGTTTGACATAACACAAGTTTTTATAACATTTTTTATAATCCTGTTAATATTTATCAAGACAGTGGCTACATTGCTCATTCTGTGCACCTGCTGGTGATTTCACCCCCCATTAATGCTTCTAACAATGCGGCCTTTCTGTTTCACCAGCTTCAGCAGCTAATTCAGGTCAGACAACACCCATTTTTCTTAGGACACATAAGGGCACACTCTGATCTTTCCAGCCCTCTAATTCAAGGTAATGCCCAAGCTGATGCAGCAACTCGTTCCATCTTTCCAATTTTTGTTGGCTCCATTCAAAAGGCCACAGAGTTACACAATCTACACCATTTAAATTTCCAGAGCCTTTGATTACTTTGTAAAATTACCAGGCAACAGGCACGAGAAATAGTAAAAGCATGCCCTAGTTGCGCTGTCTCCCTCCCCATTCAACACTTGGGAGTTAACCCCCGAGTATTACTGCCCGATCAGTTTTGGCAAATGGATGTTACTCATTTTCTTGAATTTGTAATAGCCAAATATATATACACATTTCTGTAGATACCTTCAGAGGCTTTATTTTTGCATCACCACATTCTGGAGAGGCTACCAAAGATGTCCTTTCTCATCTTGTTTCAGCCTTTTCTGTTATGGGTAAACCAATACATATTAAAACAGATATTTATCCTACATATACCATTGCCAAGTTTAAACAGTTTTGTGCTACCTTGCAAATTTGTCATACTCCTGGAATTCCATACAACCCTCAGGGCCAAGGCATTGTGGAACTTGCCCACCTTACCTTAAAAACTTGGCTAACCCTCCTTAAGGCTTCCTCCCTTGTATTTACCACACCCAGGCATCGCCTTAACAATGCATTATTTGCCCTTATTTTTCTTACCCTAGACAATGAAGGCCATTCGGCAGCAGACAGACACTGCCATCCCTCGTCGAATTCTGTTCGCCCACCTGTTATGTGACACAATCCCCTTACAAATAAATAAAAAGGCCCAGATCCTGTCCTCATCTGTGGAGGAGGCTCAGCTTATGTTTTGGACCAAGATCAAACAGCCCCAAGATGGTTACCAGAACTCCTGGTTAAACAGGTTAATGACTTACCTCAAAACAGGGACAGAGGGACTCCTCATGAGGACAAAATTTCTTCTTTTTCAGATGCAGCCAACAATCTGCCAGCCTTGGAATAACAGTTCCTGTGGGCACATGTACACTGGCTTAGGCACGTCTATTCACTCTTACCATCGCCTGTCTCAACAAATTATAAACTCTATCAGTAACAACTGATAAAAACTCTATCATGAACCATTAAAGATATGCAGGACCAAATAGACTCCCTGGCAGAAGTGTTCCTTCAAAAAAGACGAGGCTTAAATTTGCTGACAGCTAACCAGGGAGGTATTTGCTTGGCCTTAGGGGAACGATGCTGCATTTATGCCAATAATTCTGGCATAGTGTGCACTAAAATTAAGCAGCTTCAAGAAGATCTAGAAAAGAGACGAAGGGAAATATTTGAAAATCCCCTCTGGACTGGGCTTAATGGATTTCTGCCCTATCTTATTCCCCTATTAGGCCCTTTGTTGGGTTTACTTTTAATGGTGTCCCTAGGACCCTGCATTATAAACAGGATGTTACAATTTATTAAAGAACAGATTAATATTTTGGCCTCTAAGCCCCTACAGGTCCACTATCATCGCCTGGATATGGAAGACCGTGCTGCCAACATTTAAAAGGATGTTCTACCCTCCTCACAAGCTTATTTCTTAAGGTTACATGCCCACAGATCTCGCTTTCTTATATAAAACTCTAAGTAACAGCTCTGACCAACCATCTTCTGCCCTTGCCATAAGGGTTCGTCCTCCATGGGCCCCTCTGTTTGGGGGAGGACGCACCCATGGAGTGAGGACGTTAGGCCATAATAACAGAGGGTGCAGGAAGGACTGCAGGAGGATGGATCCATGGTTCCCAAAACCCAAGTCTTCTGAATGACACGCTCTGGTGCATGGCAGTTGGCATGCTTCCCCCTCAAAGCCGTCTCCTTAAAAAACATGCCTAGGCCACCACGAAATCTCCTAGTAAACATGCTCGATCAGATCAGGAGATATTCTAAGGCCTGTTAGACAAACAGAGCCTCTATAACCCCCTAAAACATTGGCCTGTAAGGTATGGTCAAATATTTTATATAAGAAAGGGGGAAGATGTCAGGGGCTAGAAGGAAGTTCTCCTTCAAAGAATAGCCTGACACTTACAAGAAATAGACCCCTGCGAGATTTCCTGCCTGGGAGACATCCTGCAGCCATCTATCACCCTGAGACATCCTGCAGCTATCCGTCTTCCTAAAATATCCTGAGGTTATCTCACCCTGTGAAGACATCCAGCAACTGCCGATAAGAGAGCTTTCTCATCCGCAGCATATAAATACACTGTGAGAACTATAAAAGTTTTCAGCATGATCAGAACTGTTGTCTTGCTGTCTTCTCTCATCACTTTTGTCCCTTCATTCCTCCCCAACAAGGTTCAACGCCCACGTTGAAGTGTCCAGCCGGCCCGGACACCTGACACTAAACCATAACCTACTAGACTCTGACTACTAATCCTAATATGATGGAGAAAAATAATCCAAACAGAATGGAAATACAAGCAGTACAGAGGAGGCATGGTGTATAGTTGGACTTGCCTTTTGAATGATATAGGGTAGGTGTTATAAATCTAGCTAATTTTTAACTGAAATAGTTCTCCACATGTTTTTAAAGTTAACAAATATGTGAATACCTGTCTCCCTTTCTCTGTAGCCAATTAAGCACATGTATTTTTATATGCACATATAGAATCTTACCTGGTATCACACGTATATTCTTCTCAGGTGTCTGACTTGGCAAATACAAATTGTGAGAAGAGATCACTCCTAAACTCTGTTGGAACTGAAAATTCAACCTATGGGTGAGCCTCCTAGTAGAACAACATTATACATAAATCGATGTTCGGTAAAATAAATATTTTTGCATCTGTGGCTGATGTACATTTCATGAAGAATTTCGATTAGCATATATATTGCTACATTTTATTGTCTGTGTGTGTTTTTAATATATATATATATATATATATATATATATATATATATATACTCTCCAAATTTTTCCAAATATAAAATATATGTGTCTTATATACACTACCTAAATTCATTCATGTTCATAAATATATGTGTCTTATATACACTACCTAAATTCATTCATGTTCATGTATGTGGATTTATAATCAACATTTCACAAGATTATTCTCAGAAATATTCATCCACCTGAAATACATATTTGTTTCCTAGTACTGAAAACTAACTTCAGTGAATGGTGCATACAATCCTAATATTTCTACATTAACTGACCCTGTTTAACATCAATGCAAGTAGATTCCTATGGGACATGATGTGTATTTTGAAGTTCATTTTATTCAACACTGGTACAATAGAATTTCTACAGTTTACGAACATCATAGGACATATATTTCATCCATAAGTTCACAAATTTATAGGCATTTGATTCACTTTCAATCATTTACTGATTCAGAACACATGTATTCCTCCAGGTTTCTTGACTGGTCTTTTCATGAGACTTCATTTCAAACACATTATTTTTGATTTCCATAATCATTTTGAAGCAAAACTCACACACTCTTCATTATAAAACATAACCCTAATATTACCATTAGATGTATTACTGGTTGGAATGAATAATTGTATATCAATATAAGATTTTCTGTATATATTCAGATATCAATTCAATCCTTTATTTAAAGTTGGAACCAATTATATTATTTATTCACAGTATGGTCTATTCATGCATTATCTCTACATTCATAGACACAGGGTACATCTATTTTTAACCCCAATACTAATTTATTTGTCTTCAAAATGTTGCTCCCAGAAATGGTGGAAGAAATACTCATGTCACCTGATCTACGTATGCATTTATCACAGTAATATTCTGGACACAAAAAGCAGAGGTCACACTTATGATTGTACCAAAGCCTAAATGGAAAGTGAGCATGGATTACTAAAAACATTCATGTCCAGGTTGCCTAATGCTCTCAAATGTCAATCCTATTTATGACAACATATTTGTTTCTTCCTAAGACTATATATTCAACCTCATCCCTGTTGCAAATGTCTAATCCTATCACTCACTTTATACTTTCCCTGATTTCCTAATGTCTCTATTGATGTCTGCTTTCCTAAATATTTTCACCAGTTCACAATTTTGACTAACACTTCACATGTGCTGACATTTACATTCACTGTCTATGTGATACCCTATTGCTAAAGAACTTTTGTTACAATTCCTGTACTCACTCTTCTTCTGAAACCTACAGAATATCTTCCTAATCCTACCGACTATCCCAGTTTGAGTGGATACTCACTTCTACATTCAATAATCCAAGGTACAAGGTCCTATGCCATTGATTATTGATTTATCTGAAACATCTATGCAGAACATGTATCAAAGCTAAGTATCCCAATCAAGAGCGCAATGCCCTTGTGGGATTCCAATCTTACCTAGATTTCTGTTTTCATACTTATATTTCACCTATATATTCTTATAAATATCACAGGTTCCCAATACCATTATTCATCAAGCAGAATGATTCCTAACCCAAATCAAACCTGTTATTAAGCGAAACGATACACTGTTCCCTCAATCTAACTTTACAGAAGAGCAGGGACAGTGTTGGTCCTAAAATAGAGGAATGTAGGGAATCTTCCACCTGTTGAAAAACTCAAAGTTTCATGCAGAAGTGATCCCTGGAGAAGATATAGGCACCACTGAAGGACCTGAGAGAGCAAAAGTCAACTTCCATGGCAAACAACGTGGTCAGGATGAAAGGTTGTTACTGAATCAGCCTCTCTGTTCTTTTTTTTATTATTGGTTGTTCAAAACCTTACAAATCTTTTGACATAACATATTCATACATTAGCATACATTAGCTTCAAGTGATTTATGAACTCCCATTTTTACCCCAGATACAGATTGAAGAATCACATCGGTTACACATCCACATTTTTACATAATTCCATACTAGTAATTTTTGTATTCTGCTACCATTCCTATCCTCTACTATCCCCCCTCCCTTCCCCTCCCATCTTCTCTGTCCACCCCATCTACTGTAATTCATTTCTCACCTTGTTTATTTTCCCATTCCATTCACAACCTCTAATATGTAATTTAGTATAACAATGAGGGTCTCCCTCCATTTCCATGCAATTCCCCTTTTCTCTCTCTTTCCCTCCCACCTCATGTCTCTGTTTAATGTTAATCTTTTCTTCCTGCTCTTCCTCCCTGCTCTATTCTTAGTTGCTCTCATTATATCAAAGAAGACATTTGGTATTTGTTTTTTAGGGATAGGCTAGATTCACTAAGCATAATCTGCTCTAGTGCCACCCATTAGAATATGGACTCAAACAGTCCTGTTTGGAGAGCTGGTCCCGGGTGCCTATGGTTGATATACATTCTAACTTGTGAAAGTGTCACAGGACGTAGGGGCAGCCTCCATCTCATGGGACCCTTGGAAGCAACTGTTAGGACAAAGTTGTTGCTAAGGCAGTGACCTCATTCAGTTCCTGAAGGAAGTGACCTCACCTCACTTCCTTGGTGATGGAACTCTAAGAACTTGGGATGCAGGAAGACAGGCACCCAGAGCCTGTCCCAGTCCCAGTCCCAGTGGTCTCACTTGTTTGGATATACCAAGGACAGAGTCAGTCTTTCTTGGTACCTACTGATATGAGAATGGCCAAAAGCCAGAAAAGGTCTAAAGTGGGGCCTTTCCTGAGAAAGCAGATAGTGGTTCACCAGTGGCTCCTGACATCTTCACAGAGTTGGTTAAAGAGACCAGATCTGAGACAGGACAGGCCATTTCGGGGGAACATACTATGGCCCACCAGTCAGAGGACACTCTGGATAGTCACAGACCTACTTTGGGGAAGGAGGTGCCTCTGTGGGTGTCGCTGTGTCTTTGTGGATTTGCCTCATGTTCTGAGAATAGATAGAAAAGGCGGTTTGTTTGGTTTTGAGTGAACTGTTTCTAGTAAGTCATTTGACAAGGCGAGTGTTTCTATGTCTGTGTATCCCACTGTGTCCATGGTTATAGACATTAGAAAAGATAATGCATCAATTGATGTGTCCTGTCTAGTAGAAAGCTTCCCATCATTTATTCTGCCAAATTGATGAATGGATTTTGGCTTGCCTTATCGATGGGCAACACGCGCTATCTTCCAAAGTTCGTGCGTTCTTCCTGAATTCTGGCCACTCTACAGAATAGGCTCATGGTTTTGTGTCCAATATATGTACCACTTCCAAACCCTGTTACATGGCCATGTACTGGATAGCTGAAGGGAATGGCGAGTATCTCAGAAAACTCAAATATCAGTGTGACCGATAAAGTCTCAGTGGAGAAACCCTGCTTTGCTTACCTATTGTTCTGTTGCCCTGAATGTCAGGAAGGTCTTTGTTTCAGGCAACCCCTTTGTGAAGCCTGAAGAAAACAGGTTTCAAATGGAAATGAATGGGCATCACCTGTGGCTCTTTGCTTATTTCCTTTGAAAAGGGATGTGTCTGAATCAGCCTCTTGGCCCTGTTTGAGGCAATGGCTTAGATTCTCACCACCTGATGTATCTTAAGAATGATCCCATGTGTGCATTCAAAACCAAAATGGCCAAAAGAGCAGTCATTGTGGATGAAGTCTCTCCCCTTCCTCTTTTAGGTTCCTGACCTCCATCAAGTAAGAATAGGGATCCTTTGGGTCAAATGATTTCTTCAAAGCCCTGCAGAAGCTAGCCGATATGTGCTTGGGTTTTATAATGACTCCAATTCACATAAAAAAATAAACCCCACAGTCAGTAGGCCTCAAATTGGAGAAGCAGAGAAGTATTAACAGCAGGCCTATTTGATCACTCCTAGTTCACAGGAAGTGTGTCCAGGCAACCCTGATTTTAGGCCATTAAGGGGCAAGGGAGATTATTTTGGAGACTGTCTTGGGTTTCGCCCCTCATGGAAACATCAAGCCAGAGGTTATGATGAGTGTCTATATGAAAGATCATGAGGGCCATGTGGGAGTGTTTTGGTTTTAATCGTGGCCATTTGTTTGGTGTTTGGAAGAGATGACTGGGTCCACCTTTACATGAACTCTGGTGTGATTCCCCTTAGAGACTGAGTTCTGGAACTGAACTCAGAGAATTATTGCCATGAATTGTGTTGGGATTTTCGGAGGCCATGCATGAGAGTCCCCCTTGAAAACTGAGATCTATGTGCAGGGTGGCTTTCAACAGAGCACTGGGAATCACAGCCAAGATATCACGTGATTTTATTCTGAAAGACTTGTCAGCCATATTTGAGAGTCGAAACACACATGGACCTCATTATAGACCTCAATGGGACTGGCTTCATGTGACCATTTGGCCACTTTTTGAGAAGCCTTGCCTGTGAGAATTCTCCAAAGCTTTCATTGAAATGTGCTTCCTCTACATTTAATGGTTCTGGAGTGAATTTTAACCCACAGTGCCTCCAACATCATCATTGAAAAATGGCTACAAAAATACCATCAAATTTTTGAAATTCCCATGACCAGGTGGTAATGGAGGACCTTTGGATGTCCTGTTGCTGATCATGAGTATACCAGACAGTGCTTTGATTGACTCGGTTTCATGAAAATCGTGTAGAACAGAGATGCCAATAAGTTGGAGCCTGCTGAGTAGTGGGCCTAGAGCCGTGGTGGTCAGGTGTGTGATAAAACATCTGTGGTGGGGCCTGTGGATCTTCCATTGGCTTCCAAATGGCTTGTGACTGACATGGTGCAGCAAGCAGTCCCTTCTATATAAAGGCATCTTGTAATACTGAGAGATTTCAGGGCAATGTTCAGAATCAAGTTGCTATGGTCAATGGGGCAATATATGTGGGCTAGAAGTATGTTTGGTGCATTCTCCTGCAGAAACTGACCCACCACATGTGACAGAACTCCCTCCAGCACTGTGACCCACTAGAACTCCTTGCATTTTTGAATCAAATAGCAAACTCCCAGTGCAGCAGCAAGAAACACCATGAAATTTGGAGGATGACCAAATGGCTTCACAGTCCACATGGGGAGACACTTAGTCCCCAGTGGTCACAGTTTACCTACAAAGAGCAAATTCAGCACTGCTGCCTCATCTTCACTGGAAAATAAGAAACCATGTCCTCCAGGTCACATAGATGTAGACCCAGCTTTGATGGTCTCACTACAAATGAAGCTAAAGCTCCAGAAAACAACATATTTTTCAGGTGCCCAACCTCAGAGGCAGTTCTTCAAGAAGTCTTTAGGCCAGCAGAGCTCCATGTTTGTGGAGTGTTTACCCTATCCCTTACTTTTGGGAACTCCTCTACCACCTCCAGTGTTGGGAACTACTGAGCATATTCCATTCCAGATATGTATTCACAGATTTTCTAACACTTCTCCTCTAATTGTGTCTTACTTGGAGCAAAAGTAATGTCAAGCCATAGTTCTTGATGAGAGTGGGAATATTTTTGTGTAGCACATATTTGCATACACAATGGATTCATTTTCCAATTTTCCATTTGAAATACTGAATCCCTGCCACTAACCCCTACCCTACTAGACTCTGACTACTAATCGTAATATCATGGAAAATAATAACCCAATCAGAATAGAAATACAAGCAGTTAAGAGGAGGCATGTTTGGTATTCTTGGACTTGCCTTTTGCATTATATAGGGTAGGAGTTATAAATCTAGTCAATTTTTTTGTTGAAATAGTTCTCCATGTGTTTTTAAAGTTAACAAACATGTGAATTTATGTCTCCCTTTCTCTGTAGCCTAGTCAGCAAATGTATTTTTATATGCATATATAGAATCCTACCTAGTGTCACACGTACATTTTTGTGAGGTGGCTGACTTGGCAGATACAAATTGTGAGAAGATATCACTCCTCCTAAACGCTGTTGAAACTGAAAATTCAACCTATGGCTGAGCCTCCTATTTGAACAACATTATACATAAATCCATGTTCAGTAAAATTAATATTTTTGGATCTCTGGATGATATGTATTTCACGATAAATTTCGGTTGGCATACATAATGCTACATTGTAATGTCTCTCTGTATATATATATATATATATATATATATATATATATATACTCTCAAGATTTTTCAAAATATGAAATATATGTGCCTTATTGTGCACTCCCCAAATTCATTCATATCATGAATGTGGATTTATAATCAACTTTTCAAAAGATAATTCTCAGAAATATTCATCAACCTGAAATACATATTGGTTGCCTAGTACTGAAAACTATCTTCAGTAAATGGTGCATACAAAACCTAATATTTCGACATTGCAAGTTGACCGCGAATAGAGTGCATCACACCCAGTGTACCACACCACATTGCAGGTGAATAACGAGTTAGAATGACAAAAGACTATCTTGTTAGGATCTTACAGAAAAATGGGTGTGCACCGAAACCTAAAAGAATGATTTCCACCAACGAGATCCGGTAATTGAGTCTCAAACGCGAGCCAAATATGCAACCGGAGATCTGGGCTTACTGATCCGTGCGGCCCGCCCCGTGGCTACAGACGTCGGGGCACCACCGAGAAGCGACTAGCATCCAGGGAGAAACGTTGCTGCAGATTCTGTGGAATCCTGCCGGCTGACCCCCCACTGAGCCCCAGGCGGAGTTCGGGATTTCAGTCAGGGAAGGAAGTGCTACAGTTCTATCCCCCACAACGGAAACTCCACCAAGGAAACCAACGGCAACCATCTTGGAGAGCTGAAGTAACCACCGCCACTCTCCGACAGATTGCAACAATAAAACAGTTGTGTGTTTTCCGCTCATCTCCCATACAGTAGGATATTTGCATAAAATCTTTCCTAAGCTTTCCAGGGGAGGGATTATCAGAGAGAGCCTGAATAAAGATGGGGGGGAAACTAGAGGCACCTGACCTTCAACTCCTCCTCCCATCAGTGGTGAAAACAAAATCTGTCTAGCCAGCGATGGGGAAGGGGCAAACGGAAAAAAAAAACAATAGAGTGCTGGGGTTCCCAATAGACACAATCCACACCCAAGAAACGGCAGGCCAGAGTACAGTTTGAGTTGCCGAGGGCATTACTCAGGGGAAAACTGGTGTAGCAGGAGAAACCAGGACTAGCAGGAGAAACCAGGGGACTAGAGGCCAGGCCCGCGTGACTGGGCGCCTGGAGAACGCTCGCCCGCCGGCAATAGCCGGCCCGCTGCAGGTGCGACTTGACGGCTGGAGACCGCCTGCCCACCAGCGACCAATCACCTGCCATATGCCCGCCCTAATGGGTGGCTAGAGATCGCACAACCGCCGGTGACAGCCCACCCGCTGACTGCGTGACTGGACAGCTTGTGACCGCCTGCACACCCGCGACCAGGAGCTGAAAACAAACAGAGACAGTACAGTCCCACACCCCAATGCGAACACCCGGGCAAAGAGCCTGGGGCCCACCATAGCAGAGAGGTGACATCACTGGAGCTCGGCCGTCGGAATTCCTTCCCAGTGGAATCCACTTTAGCATGCACAGCCTACCAACACAAAGGAGCTACAATAGAGATATATAAAACCAAAACAAATATATAGAAGAGAGCAGAAACACAGCAATCAAACGGAGCTGGAAAGTAATGTGAACTTCATGAAAAAACAAGGGAAAAAGGTGTACAAATAATGCCGGACAACTTAATTCTACAGGAGGACCTAGAATCATCAGAAACAGGGATAGGGAAAAAACTCAATGCATCCCTAACTCAGATGGAAAGAAATATTAGAGAAGACATGAGGCAGCAAGTCCAAGCAATAAAAGAATATTTTGAAAATGAATTAAACAAACAAATTCAAATGGCAAAGAACGAGCTTTACCAAAAGACAGAGTTCTTAAAAAAATCAAATAGTAATCATAGGAATGCAGAAAAATATAAACCACATTAAAAACTCAAACGAGAATATTGTAAATAGACTAGATTAAGTAGAAGTCACAAGATCAGATAATGAAGACAAAGTTTATCAACTTGAAAAGAATATAGTCAACACAGAAAAGATGCTTATATCCCATGAGCAATCTATTTAAGAGATATGGGATGTCATAAAAAAACAAATTTGAGAGTCATTAGGATAGAAGAAGGCATAGAGATTCAAACCAAAGGAATGGACAACATATTAAATGAAATAATTCTAGAAAACTTCCCAGAGATAAAAGATGGAATGGATTGCCAAATCCTTGAAGGCTACATTACCTCAAACATTCAAAACCATAATAGACCAACTCCAAGACATAAAATTATCAAGATAGCTAACATACAGAAGAAGGAGAGAATATTAAAAGCTAAAAGAGAAATGAGGCAGATTACATTCTGGGGTAAACCAATTAGGTTAACGACTGATTTTTCATCACAAACTTTGAAAGTGAGTAGATCCTGGAACAATGTATTTCAAACGCTGAAAAATAATGGATTCCAACCAAGAGTACTGTATCCATCAAAATTAAGTTTGGGATTTGACAATGAAATTAGTGTCTTTCACGATAAACAAAAGCTAAAAGAATTTGCAGAAAGAACACCAGCACTGCAAAGCATTTGAGCAAAATACTAGAAGAAGAGGAATTGAAAAATAGTGCCCCAAACTAACAGTGGGAGGTATCTCAGTAAAGGGGGAGGAAAATAACCAAAAAGTAAAAACTAGTCAAACTAAAAATAAATAAATAAATAAACATGAATGAAAGTAAAAATCATATTTCAATTGTAACCTTAAATGTTAATGGCATAAACTCACCAATCAAGAGACATAGGTTAGTAACCTGAATCAAAAAAACAAATCCTACAGTCTGCTGCCTTCAGGAGACTCATATGATAGGTAAAGACATACACAGGCTGAAAGTAAAAGGTTGGGATAAATCATACCACACACATGGCCCTCGGAAGCAAGCAGGAGTAGCCATACTCATATCAAATAAAATCAATTTCAAACCTACGTTATTAAAAAGGGATAACGAAGGACACTATGTACTGTTAAAAGGAACCATCCACCAACAAGACATAACAATTATCAATTTGTATGCACCAAACAATTGAGCTGCAACGCTCATGAAACAAACTCTCCTCAAGTTCAAGAGTCAAATAGACTACAACACAATAACTACGGGTGACTTCAACACACTGATCTCGCCATTAGAAAGATCCTCTAGACAAAAACTGAATAAAGAAACTATGGAATTCAACAGCACAATAAATAACCTAGGCTTAACCAACATATATAGAATATATCAACCATCCTCAAGTGGATACACGTTCTTCTCAGCAGCACAAGGATCCTACTCAAAGATAGTTCATATATTATGCCATAGGGCAACCCTTAGTAAATATAAAGTCGTGGAGATAATACCATGAACCATATCTGATCATATTGGAATGAAACTGGAAATAAATGATAACAGAAGGAAGGAAAAATCCTACATCATATGGAAAAATGAACAATATTCTACTGAATGATCAATGGGTTACAGAAGACATAGAGGAGGATATAAAAAATTCTTATAGACAAATTACAATACAGACACAACATACTGGAATCTATGGGACACAATGAAAGCAGTTTTAAGAGGGAAATTCATTTCTTGGAGTTCTTTCCTCAAAAAAAATAAAATAAAATAAAATAAATGAACTCACACTACACCTCAAAAACCTAGAAAAAGAAAAGAAAAACAACACCAAATGTAGTAGAAGACAAGAAATAATTAAAATTAGAGCAGAAATCAACGAAATTGAAACAAAAAAAAAACATTGAAAAAATTGATAAAACTAAAAGTTGGTTCTTTGAAAACATAAATAAGATCGACAGGCCCTTAGCCATGCTAACAAAGAGAAGAAGAATGAGAACTCAAATTACTAACATACGGCATGAAAAAGGCATTATCACAACAGACACTACAGAAATACAGAAGATAATTAGAAAGTATTTTGAAACCCTATATTCAAATGAAATAGAAGATAGTGAAGATATCAATAAATTTCTTAAGTCATACGATGTGCCAAGATTGAGTCAGGAAGACACACACAATTTAAACAGACCAATAACAGAGGAAGAAATACAAGAAGCCATCAAAAGACTACGAACCAAAAAAAGCCCTGGAGCGGATGGGTATAGAGCGGAGCTCTACAAAACCTTAAAAGAAGAATTAATACCAATACTTTTCAAGCTATTTCAAGAAATACAAAATGAAGGTGCTCTTTCAAATTCATTCTATGAGGCCAAAATCACCCTGATCCCGAAACCAGACAAAAACACTTCAAAGAAAGAAAACTACAGACCATAATCTCTAATAAACTAGGATGCAAAAATTCTCAATAAAATCCTGGTGAATGTAATACAAAAACATATCAAAAAATTGTGCACCATGATCAAGTGGGATTCATCCCAGGGATGCAAGGCTAGTTCAATATACGGAAATCCATAAATGCTATTCACCACATCAATAGACTTAAAGACAAGAACCATATGATCATCTTGATAGATGCAGAAAAAACATTCGACAAAGTTCAGCCTCCCTTTATGTTCAAAACACTAGAAAAACTAGGGATAACAGGAACTTACCTCAACATTGTAAAAGCTATATATGCTAAACCTCAGGCTAGCATCATCGTAAATGGAGAAAAACTGAAGGCATTCCCTCTAAAATCTGGAACAAGACAGGGATGCCCTCTATCACCACTTCTATTCAATTTAGTTCTTGAAATACTAGCCAGAGCAATTAGACAGACAAAAGAAATTAAAGACATGAAAATAGGAAAAGAAGAACTTAAATTATCGCTATTTGCAGATGACATGATAATATATTTAACAGACTCAAAAGGGTCTACAAACAACTGATAGAGTTAATAAATGAATTCAGCAAAGTGGCAAGATATAAAGTCAACACGCATTAATCAAAGGCATTCCTGTATATCAGCAGAAAAACTTCTGAAATGGAAATGAGGAAAACCACTCCATTCACTATATCCACAAAGAATATAAGATACTTGGGAATCATCCTAACGAAAGAGGTGAAAGATTTATATAATGAAAACTACAGAACCCTAAAGAGAGAGATAGAAAAAGATCTTAGAAGATGGAAAAATGTACTTTGTTCATGGATAGGCAGAACTAACATCATCAAAATGTTGATATTACCCAAAGTTCTCTACAGGTTTAAATAGGTGCCAATAAAAATCCCAAAGGCATTTATTGTAGAAATGATAAAGCAATCATGAAATTCATATGGAAAAACAAAAGACCCTGAATACCAAAAGCAATTCTAAGCAGGAAGTGTGAATCTGGAGGTATAGCGATACAAGAGTTCAAACTGTACTACAAAGCAATAGTAATAAAAACATCGTGGTACTGGTACCAAAACAGGCAGCTGGACCAATGGTACAGAATAGAGGACACAGAAACCAATCCACAAAATTACAACTTTCTTATATTTGATAAAGGTGCTAAAAACATGCAATGGAGGAAAGATAGCATCTTCAACAAATGGTGCTGGGAAAATTGGAAATCCATATGCAACAAAATGAAACTGAATCCCTTTCTCTCACCATGCACAAAAGTTAACTCAAAATGGATCCAGGAGCTAGATATCAAATCAGAGACACTGCGTCTAATAGAAGAAAAAGTTGGCTACGATCTACATACTGTGGGGTCGGGCTCCACATTCTTTAATAGGATGCCCATAGCCAAAGAGTTAATAACAAGAATAAACAAATGGGACTCACTTAAACTAATTTTTTTTTCTCAGCAAGAGAAACAATAAGAGAGGTAAATAGAGAGCCTACATCCTGGGAACAAATTTTTACCCCTCACACTTCAGATAGAGCCCTAATATCCAGAATATACAAAGAACTCAAAAAAATTAAACAATAAGATAACAAATAACCCAATCAACAAATGGGCCAAGGACCTGAACAGACACTTCACAGAGGAGGACATTCAATCAATGAACAAGTACATGAAAAAATGCTCACTATCTCTAGCAGTCAGAGAAATGCAAATCAAAACCACCCTATGATACCATCTCACTCCAGTAAGATCGGCAGCCATTATGAAGTCAAACAAAATAAGTGTTGGTGAGAATGTGGGGAAAAGGGAACACTTGTACACTGCTGGTGGGACTGCAAATTGGTGAGGCCAATTTGGAAAGTACTATGGTGATACCTGGGAAAGCTGGGAATGGATCCACCATTTGACCCAGCTATCACCCTTCTCGGACTATTTCCTGAGGATCTTAAAAGAGCGTACTGTAGAGATACTGCCACATCAATGATCATAGCTGCACAGTTCACAATAGCTAGACTGTGGAACCAACCTAGATGCCCTTCAATAAATGAATGGATAAAAAAAAATGTGGCTTTTATACAAAATGGAGTATTACTCTTCATTAAAAAATGACAAAATCATAGAATTTGCATGGAAATGGATGGCATTAGAGCAGATTATGCTAGGCGAAGCTAGCCAATCCTTAAAAAAACAAATGCCAAATGTCTTCTTTGATATTAAAAGAGCAACTAAGAACAGAACATCGAGGAAGAGCATGAGGAAAAGTTTATCATTAAACAAAGAGGAGTTGGGGGAGAGAAAGGGAGAGAGAAGGGAAAGCATATGGAAATAGTAGGAGACCCTCAATGTTACACAAAATTACATATAAGAGGATTTGAGGGGAAATGGGGGGGAAACAATGGAGAGAATTGAACAACAGCAGATGAGGTAGAGAGGGAAGATGGGAGGGGAGGGGAGGGGGGATAGTGGGGGATAGGAAAGGTCGCAGAATACAACAGTCACTAATATGCTATTATTCAAAAATGTGAATATGTAACCAATGTGATTCTGAAATTTATATTTGTGGAAAAAATGGGAGTTCATAACCCATTTGAGTCAAATGTATCAAAGATGATATATCATGAGCTTTGTAATGTTTGGAACAACCAATAGAATTAAATAAATAAATAACGGTTTAAAATTGAGTGGAAAGAAATCAGCTAAAAATGGGTTGAGATGCATTCATTTTGCTAAGCAGAAACTTTGTTTCGTTTAGTTGTAACTATCACAAATTTATTTTACCAGGAAATTGGCTTTTGAAAATGCACATAAATTGAGATTAAAGGATAATTCACCTACCTTCATGAAAAATTCATAGCATTTTCTATATTTTTCATATTTCATTTTTTTCGTGAATATTTTGTCATGGACCAGGTCTAGTCTTAGGCTATTCTTCCAGAATACTACCTCATCTGACAAATTCGTACAATGTGTTGGATTGTTGTTTTCACCTTTTATTTAACAGTTTCTAGCTGATAATGTGTATTTTCTTTTTCTTTATTTGCACATATATACCCAACAATATCTTTGCATTTTATGTTTTACTGGGGAAGAGACTCATCAAAAGCTCTTTGTTATATGTATCAACAATCAGACATTTAGAGCACACAATTATTCTTAATTTTGCATGAAAATATCTTTGTACTATTTTCTTATACAGATTTAGAATTATTAATAATGTCCCTACTGTAATAAGTAATTACTTACAAGAAGAATTAAACAATTGACTTTATATCAATTATGAATATGAAAAGTACTAAAATAAGCATTTGGCAATTAATACACAATTGATAGAAATTGAAATCACAAGAAAGCCTTTAAAATGTCAGTGCATATGGTCCTTAAATAATAGGTTATTCAAAAAACTTTTTCTAATTCATAAGATTTAATATGCTGTATTATAGCTTAATGTGATATAAAACCTTAAATTATCAGTATTGATAAAAAGAATGATACCTGTTTATTTAAATATGTTTATTTGATTTTCACTGTAAGATGTTAATTCTGGAAGGCTTGAGAATTAAGAAAGTTTTGGTCTATATTATTTTTAACAGGCTAATCAAAGTACTTTTAAATGTATATGTATGTATATATATATAATATGTAATGCATATGCATGAATATAGATACATATGTATAAAAATTTATTTTAATATATCTATCAGGTGATTATAATTATTAAATTTTCTCAAGAAAAGAACAATGACTATAAAAAACAGTCTTAAATTTAAATTTCATAGCATACTACTGTTTGTAATGACATCAGAGAAAAACAGATATGAAAGGAAAACGAAAAAGCAAGAGAGAGAAGGGGGAAAATGAGGAAGAAAGTGAGTAAAGATGAGGGAGAGGCATGTTCGATGTAAGGATAAAAGTGGAGGGGCTGGGTTTGTGGTTCAGTGGTAACATGCTTTTCTAGCATGTGTGGGACACTGGGTTCTATTCTAAGCACCACATACAAATAAACAAAATGAAGGTCAATCACAACTGAAAAAATTAAAAATAAAAAAGTAGAAATATTACCAAAACTCCAAGCTTTTATGAATGTTAAATTTAAAAAAATTATGTTACATAGCCTTATGTAATTTCTAGACTATCCAAAAGAGTCATTAAATGTTAGATTATTAGTGCAATAACTAAAAATCCATTGTTCTTTCCACAACATTCTGTGGCATGCTAGTGGTAATATAAAATCTACTATAACACCAAAAAAAAAAATCTAATATTTCTATAGTAACTGACCCAGTTTAATATCAAGGCTAGTAGATTCCTATGGGACATGATGTGTATTTTGACATTCATTTTTATTCAACACTGGAACATTACTATTTCTTGAGTTTATGCACATCATAGGATATATATTTCATCCACAAGTTCGCTAATTTATACGCATTTGTTTCACTTTCAGTCACTTCCTGCTTCAGAACACATGTATTTCTCTATGTTTCTTGACTGCTCTTTTCATGAGACTTCTTTCCAAACTCATTATTTTCGATTTCCATTATCACATTTGAAGCAAAACTCACACACCCGTCATGATAAACCAAACCCTAATATTACCATTAGATGTACAACTAGCTGGAATGAATGATTGTATATCAATATAAGATTTCTTACTTAGTTTCAGATATCAATTAAATCCATTATTTAAAGTGGAACCAGTTATATTATTTATTCACAGTATGGTTTTTTCATGCATTATCTCTATATTCATAGACACAGGATACACCTCTTTGTACCCCCAATACTAATTTATACGTCTTCAAAATATTGCTCCCAGAAATGGTGGAAGAAATGCACATGTCACCTGATTTACATATACATTTTATCACAGTAATATTCTGGACACAAAACGCAAAGGTGACACTTATGATTTTACCAAACCTAAATGGAAAGTGAACATGGATTACTAAAAACTTCCATGTCCAGTTTGCCTAATGCTCTCAAATGTGAATCCTATTCTTGACTACATATTTGTTTCTTCCTAAGATTATATATTCAACCTCAAGCCCGTTGAAAATGTCTAATCTTATCACTCACTTTTTCATTTGCCTGATTTCCTAATGTCTCTATTGATATCTGCTTTCCTACATATTTTCCCCAGATTATCATTGTGACTGACTCTTCACATGTGCTCACATTTACATTCAATCTCTACCAGAAACCCTATTGCAAAAGAACTTTTGGTCCAAATCCTATACTCACTCTTAGTTCTAAACCTACAGACTATCTTTCTAATAATACCGACTATCCCTTTTTGACTAGAAGTTCTCTTTGACATTCCATCATTCAAGGTACAAAGTCCTATGCCATTGAACATCGATTTATCTGAGACATTTCTGCAGAACATAATTCAAAGCTAAGTATCCCAATCAAGGGCCCAATGCCCTTCTGGGCTTCAAATCTTACCTAGATTTCTGTTTTCATTCTTATATTTCACTTTTACATTCTTGTAAATATTACAGGTTCCCAATACCATTATTCATGCCGTAGAATGTTTCTTAACCCAAATTGAACTTTTATTAACCATAACCATACACTCTTCCCTGAATCAAACTTTACAGAAGAGCAGGGACAGAGTTGCTTTTACAATACAGGAATGTAGGGGTTCTTAAACCTGCTGAGATCCTCAAAGGTCCATGCAGAAATGATCCCTGGAGAAGACGTAGGCAGCTATGAAGGAGTTGAGAGAGCAAAAGTCATCTTGCATGGCAAACCCCCTTGTCAGGATGAAGGGATGTGTCTGAATCAGTCTCTCTATCTAAATGTAGAGAAGATGGACTAAACCAGTCCTGTGTGGGGAGATGTTCCCAGGCGCCTATGTTTGTTATACCATTCTATCTTGTGAAATTGTCACCGAAAGTAGGGGCAGCCTCTATCTCATGGGACCCTTGGAAGCAAATGTTAAAACAAAGTGATTGCCAAGGTAGTGACCTCATACATTTCCTGAAGAAAGTGACCTACCTCACTTCCTTGGTGATGTAACTCTCTGAACTTGGGATCCAAGATGCCAGGCTGCCAGAGCCAGTCCCAGTCCCAATCCCAGTGGGCTCACTTGTTTGGATGTACCAAGGACAGAGTCAGTATTTCTTGGTATCTACTGATGTGAGGATTGCCAAATGCCAGGACAGATCTGAAGAGGGGCCTTTCCTGAGAAAGCAGGTAGTGGCTCACCGCTGGCTCCTGAGAACTTCACAGAGTTTGCAAAGGAGACAGATCTGAGACAGGACAGGACATTTCATTGGAACATAATATGGCCCAACAGACAGAGGACACTCCAGATAGTCAGAGACCTACTTGCGGGAAGGAGAGGCCTTTGTGAGTGTGAGTGTCAGTTTGTGGTTTTGTCTCATGTTCTGAGAATAGGTAGGAAAGACAGTTTGTTTGGTTTGGAATGGACTGTTTCTAGTAAGTCTTTTGACAAGGTGAGTGATTCTATGCATGTGTATCCCACTGTGTCCGTGGTTGTAGACATTAGAAAAGAGAATGCATCAATGGATATGTCCTGTCTTGTAGAAAGCTTCCCAGCATTCATCCTGCCAAATTTATGAATGAACTGCAGCTTGCCTTATGGAGGGACAACACCTACTATCTTCCTAAGTTCCTGTTTTCTTCCTGAATTCTGGCAACTCTGCAGAATAGGCTCATGGTTTTGTGTCCAAGATATGTACCACCTCCAAGCTCTGTTACATGGCCATGTACTGGATAGCGGTAAGGAATGGCGAGCATCTCAGAAAACTCAGATATCAGTGTGACCAGGAAATTCTCAGTGGAGAAACCCTGCTTTGGGCCATTCTCTTACCTATGTTTCTGTTGCCCTGAATGTCAGGAAGGTCTTTGCCTCAGGCCACCCCTTTGTGAAGCCTGAAGAAAACAGTTTTCAAATGAAAATGAATGGTCATCACCTGTGGCTCTTTGCTTAATTTCTTTGGAAATGGATGTTTCTTAATCAGCCTCTTGGACCTGTGTGAGGCTGTGGCTTAGATTCTCAGCACCTGATGGATCTAAAGAAAGATCCCATGTGTGCATCCAAACCAAAATGGCAAAAAGATCAGTTATGGTGGATGAAGTGTCTTGCTTTCCTTTGTTATGTTCCTGACCTACATCAAGTGAGAATAGGGATCATTTGGTTCAAATGAAATCTTCAAAGCCCTAAAGAAGTGCTTGGGTTTTCTCATTTTTCCAAATCACATAAAGAATCTATACCTGACAGGCAGTAGGCTTCAAAATGGAGAAGCAGAGCAGTATTAACTGCAGTCCTATTTTATCACTCCTGGTTCAAATGCAGGGTGTCCAGGCCCGCATGACTTTAGGCAAATGAGGGGTAAGAGAGCTTATTTTGGACACTAACACATACCCCACTAGACTCTGACTACTAATCCTAACATGATGGAGAATAATAACCAAAACAGAATAGAAATACAAGCAGTTCAGAGGAGTCATGTTGTATAATTGGACTTGCCTTTTGCATTATATAGGGTAGGAATTATAAATCTACTCAATTTTTAATTAAAACAGTTCTCCATGTGTTTTTAAAGTTAACAAATATGTGAATTCCTCTCTCCCTTTCTCTGTGGCCTATTCAGCACATGTGTTTTTATATGCACATATAGAATCCTACCTGGTATCACATGTATATACTTGAGAGGTTGCTGACTTGGCAGATGCAAATTTTGAGAAGAGATCACTCCTCTTAATGCTGTTGGAACTGAAAATTCAAACTATTGGTGACCTTTCCAGCTGAACAAAATTATATATAAATCCATGTTCAGTAAAAAGTATATTTTGGGATGTGTGGATTATATATATTTCATAATAAATTTCGATTGGCATATATATTGCTACTTTTTAATGTCTGTGTGAGTGTGTGTGTGTGTATATATATAGGCATATGTATATATATGTATCTATATATATATATCTATATATCTATATATATATCTATATCTATATCTATATCTATATATATATACACACTCTCCAGATTTTTGAAAATATGAAATACATGTGTCTTATTATACACTCCCAAAATTTATTCATGTTCATGTATGTGGATTTATTATCAACTTTTCACAAGATTATTCTCAGAAATATTCATCCACCTGAAATACATATTTGTTTCCTAGTACTGAAAACTAACTTCAGTGAATGATGCATACAAATCCTAATATTTCTACAGTTACTGACCAAGTTTAACATCAATGCAAGTAGATTCCTATGGGACATGATATGTATTTTGACGTTCATTTGTATTCAACACTGGTACATTACTATTTCTTCAGTTTATGCACATCATGGGATATATATTTCATCCACAAGTTCGCTAATTTATATAAATTTGTTTCACTTTCAATCACTTCCTGCTTCAGAACACATGTATTCCTCCATGTTTCTTGACTAGTCTCTTCATGAGACTTCTTTACAAACACATTATTTTCGATTTCCATAATTACTTTTGAAGCAAAACTCACACACCCTTAATGACAAACCATAACCCTCATATTACCATTAGATGTATAACTGATAGGAATGAATGACTGTGTATCAATATAAGATTTCTTATATATTTTAAGATATCAATTTAATCCATTATTTAAAGTGGAATCAGTTATATTATTTATTCACAGTATCATCTATTCATGCATTATCTCTATATTCATAGACACAGGGTACACCTCTTTGTACCCGCAATACTAATTTATACATCTTCAAAATATTGCTCCCTGAAATGGTGGAAAAAATACTTATGTCACCTGATCTACGTATACATTTTATCACAGTACTATTTTGGATACAAAATGCAAAGATCACACATATGTTTGTACAAAAGCCTAAATTGAATGGGAGCATGGATTACTAAAAACATTGATGTCTAGGTTGCCTAATTCTCTCAAATGTCCATCCTATTGGTGACTACATATTTGTTTCTTCGAAGATTATATAGTCAACATCAACCCTGTTAAAATGTCTAATCCTATCACTCACTTTATACTTTGCCTGATTTCCTACTGTCTCTATTGATGTTTCCTTTCCTACATATTTTCCCCAGTTTACCTATGTGACTGAATCTTCACATGTGCTGACGTTGACATTCATTCTATTACCGAAACCCTATTGATAAAGAACTTTTGGTCCATATCCTGTACTCACACTTCTTGCAAAACCTACCGACTATCTTCCTAATCCTATGGACTATCCCTGTTTGAGTGGATGTTCTTTTCTACAATCTATCATCCAAGGTACAAGGTCCTATGTCATTGATAATCAATTTATCTGAGACATCACTGCAGAACGTAATTCAAAGCTAAGTATCCCAATCAAAGGCCCAATGCCAATATGGACTTTAAATCTTACTAAATTTCTGTTTTCATACATATTTTTCAACTCTATATTCTTATATATATCACAGATTCCCAATACCATTATTCATCCAGCAAAATGATTCCTAACCCAAAACAAACATGTAATTAACACTAACCATAAACTGTTCCCTCAATCTACATTTACAAAAGAGCAGGGACAGAGTTGGTCTTACAATACAGGAAAGTAGGGGATTGTCCACCTGCTGAGAACCTCAAAGGTCCATGCAGAATTGATCCCTGGAGAAGATGTAGGCAGGTATGAAGGTCCTGAGAGATCAATAGTCATCTTCCATGCCAAACAACCTGGTCAGGATGAAGGCTTTTGTCTGAATCAGCTTCTCTCTTCTTAATCTAGAGAAGATGGACCAAATGAGGCCTGTGTGGAGAGCTGTTCCCAGGTGCCTATGGTTGATATACCATTCTAACTTGTGAAAGTGTCACAGAAATACGGTCAGCCTACATGTCATGGGACTCTTGGATGCATGTGTTAGGACAAATTGGTTGCCAAGGCAGTAACCTCATTCAGTTCCTGAAAGAAGTTACCTCACCTCACTTTTTTGTTGATGGCACTTTCTGAACTTGGGATCCAGGAAGCCAGGCACCTAGAGCCTGTCTCAGTCCCAGACCTAGTGGTCTCACTTGTTTGATATAACAAGGACAGAGTCAGTCTTTCTTGGTATCTACTGATGTGAGAATGGACAAATGACAGGAAAGCTCTTAAGAGGGGCCTTTCCTGAGAAAGAAGGCAGTGGCTAACTGCTGGCTCCTGACAACTTCACAGAATTGGCCATGGACACCAGATGTGAGATAGGAGAGGCCATTTCGGGGGAACATACTATGGCCTATCAGTCAGAGGACACTCCGGATAGTCACAAACCTACTTGGAGGAAGGAGGTGCTTATCTGGCTGGGGGTGTGGGTTTGTGGTTTTTTCTCATGCTCTTAGAATATGTCTGAAAGGCGGTTTGTTTGGTTTGGAGTAAAGTGTTTCCAGAAAGTCGTATGAAAAGGCGAGTGTTTCTATGTCTGTGTATCTCACTGTGTCAGTGGTTGTAGACATTAGCAAAGAGAATGCATCAATGGATGAGTCTTGTCTAGTAGAAAGCTTCCCAGCATTCATCCTTCCCAATTTATGAGTGGACTGCGGCTTGCCTTATGGATCAGCAACACCTGCTATCTTCCTAAGTTACTGTTTGCTTCCTGAATTCTGGCCACTCTCCAGAATAGGCTCATGGTTTTGTGTCCAAGATATGTACCACCTCCAAGCTCTGTGACACGTCCATGTATTGGTTAAATGAAGGGCATGGCGAGCATCTCAGAAAACTCAGATATCAGTGTGACCAGTAAAGACTCAGTGGAGAAACCATGCTTTGGGCCTTTTCCTTACCTAATGTTCTGGTGCCCTGAATGTCAGGAAAGTCTTTGCCTCAGGCCACCCTTTTTGAAGCCTGAAGAAAAGTTTTCAACTGCAAATGAAGGGGCATCAACTGTGGCTCTTTGCTTAATTGCTTTGGAAAGGGATATGTCTTAATCAGCCTCTTGGCCTTGTGTAATTCTGTGGCTTAGATTCTCTGCACCTGATAGATCTAAAGAGAGATCCCATGTATGCATCCAAAAGCAAAATGTCCAAAAGAGCAATCATTGTGGATGAAGTCTCTCTCCTTCCTTGGTAAGGTTCCTGACCTCCATTAAGTGAGAATAGGCCTCCTTTGGGTCAAATAAGTTCTTCAAATCCCTGCAGATTCTAGCCCATAGGTGATTGGGTTTTCTCATGACTCCAATTCACATGAAGAATCTAAATCCCACCATCAGTAGGCCTCAAATTTAAAAAGCAGAGCAAAATAAACGGCAGGCCTATTTGATCACTCTTAGTTCACAGGAAGGGTGTCCAGGCCACCCTGACTTTAGGCAAATGAGGGGCAAGGAAGCTTATTTTGGACACTGTCTTGGGCTGCACCCCTCACGGAAACCTCCAGCCAGAGGTTATGATGAGTGTCTGTATGGAAGAAAATGAGGGCCATGTGGGAGTGTTTTGGTTTTAATTGTAGTCATTTTTGTGCGGTTAGTAGAGATTACATGGTCCACCTTGGCTTGAACTTTGGTGGGATTCTGCATAAAGACTGAGTTCTCGTACTGAACTCAGAGAAGTATTGCCATGAATAGTGTTGGAATTTTAGGAGGCCACGCATGAGAGTCGCCCTTGGAAACTGAGATCTAGGCCCAGGGTAGTTATTCACAGAGCACTGGAAATCTCAGCCAGGATATCACATGATTTTGTTTGAAAAACTTGGCAACCATTGTTGAGAGTCAAAACACACATGGACCTCACATTGTAGACCTCAATGTTCCTGGATTCATGTGACCTTTTGGCCACTCTTTGGGAAGTCTTTCCTGTGAGAGATCTCCAGATATTTCATTGAAATGAGCTTCCTCACCATTTAATAGTTCCAGAATGCCTCCAACTTCATCCTTGAAAAATGGCTAGGTCAATATATCATGAAATTTTTAAAATTCCCATGACAAGTTGGCACTGGAGATTCTTTGGATATCCTGTGGCCGATCATAAGAATAACAGTCAGTGCCTTGATTGACTGGTTTTCATAAAAATTGTGCAGAACAGTGATGCCAGGAAGTTGGAGCCTGCTGAGGAGTGGGCCTAGCGCATTGGTGGGCAGGTGTGTGATAAAACATCTGCGGTGTGGTCATGTGGATCTGCCTTTGGCTTCCAAATGGCTTGTGACTGATGTGGTGCAGCCAGCAGTCCCTTCAATGTAAAGGCATCTTGTTATATGCAGAGGTTTTAGGGAAATATTTAGAATCAGGTTGCTATGGTCAAGGGGGCAACTATGTGGGATATAAGCCTGTTAGGTGCATTCTCCTGCAGACCCTGACCCACCACACGTGATAGAACCCCCTCACGCACAGAGTAACAGTTGAATTCTTTGTATTTTGTGAAGTAAATACCAAAATCCCAGTGCAGCAGCAAGAAACACCACGAAAAGTGGAGAATGACCAAATAGCTTCACAGGCCCATGTGGATACACTTAGCCCCTCGTGTCCACAGTTTACCTACAAAGAGAGTATTCAGCACTGCTGACTCATGTTCAGGGAAAATAAGAAACCATGTCCTCCAGGTCACATAGATGAAGACGCTGATTTGATGGTCTCACTACAAACGAAGCTGAAGCTCCCGACAACAACATATATTTCAAGTGCCCACCCTCAGAGGCAGTTTCTCAAGAAGTCTTTACGCCAGCAGAGCTCCATGTTTTTGGAATGATTACACTGTCCCTTACTTTTGGAATCTCCTCTACCTCCTCCAAGGTTGTGAACTCCTGAGCATATTCCATTCCAGATATTTATTCACAGATTTTCTAACTCTTCTCTTCTAATTGTGTCTTACTCTGCGTGATTGTAATGTCAAGGCATTGTTCTGGATGAGAGTGGGAAGATTTTTGTGTACCACATATTTACATACACTTTGGATTCATTTTCCAATTTTCCTTTCAAAATACTGAATACCTCACACTAACACTTACCCTACTAGACTCTGACAACTAATCCTAATAAGATGGAGAAAAATAAACCAAAAAAAAAAATAGAAATACAAGCAGTTCAGAGAAGGCATGGTGTATAGTGGAATTGCCTTTTGCATTATTTAGGGTAGGAGTTATAAATCTAGTCAATTATTTGTTAAAATATTTCTCCATATGTTTTAAAGTTAACAAATATGTGAATTCCTGTTCCCTGTCTCTGTAGTCTATTCAGCACATGTATTTTTACATGCAATTATAGAATCTTACCTGATACCACACGTACATTTTTGTGAAGTGGCTGACTTGGCAGATACAAATTTTAAGAGATCACTCCTCCTAAACGCTTTAGAACTGAAAATTCAACCTATGCGTGAGCTTCCTAGTTGAACAACATTATACATAAATCCATGTTAAATAAAATAAATATTTTTGGATCTCTGGATGATATAAATTTCATGGTGAATTTCATATAGCATATATTATGCTATTTTTAATGTCTGTGTGTGTTTGTGTGTGTGTATGTATATATATATATATATATATATATATATATATATATATATATATATTCTCCAGATTTTTCAAAATATGAAATATGTGTCTTATTATACACTCCCTTAACTCATTCATATTCAAGTATGTGGATTTATAATCAAATTTTCTCAAGAGTTTTCTCAAAATATTCATTCTCCTGATATACATATTTGTTTCTTAGTACTGAAAACTAACTTTAGTGAATGGTGCATACAAATCCTAATATTTTTACAGTAACTGACCTAGTTTAACATCAATGCAAGTAGATTCCTATGGGACATGATGTGTATTTGGATGTTCATTTTATTCAACACTGGTACATTACTATTTCTTCAATTTATTCACATCATGGGATATATATTTCATCCACAAGTTCGCAAGTTTATAGGCATTTGTTTCACTTTCAATCATTTTCTTCTTCAGATCACATGTATTCCTCCATGTTTCTTGACTGGTCTTTTTATGAGACTTCTTTCCAAACACATTAATTTAGATTTCTATGATCACTTTTGAAGCAATACTCACACACCTTTCATGATAATCATAACCCTAATATTACATATAGATGTATTACTGGTTGGAATGAATGATATTATATCAATACAAGATTTCTTATAATATTTCATATATTAATTCAATCCATTATTTAAAGTGGGAACAGTTAAATTATTTATTCAAAATGTGGTCTATTCATGCATTATGTCTATATTCATGGACACAGGGTACACCTCTTTGTACCCCCAATAGTAATTTATAGGTCTTGAAAACATTACTTCCAGAAATGCTTGAAGAAATGCTCATGTCATCTGATCCACATATACATTCTATGACAGTAATATTCTGGACAGAAAATGCAAAGGTCACACTTATGATTGTACCAAAGCCTAAAATGAAAGTGAACATGGATTACTAAAAGCATCCATGTCCAGGTTTCCTAATGCTCTCAAATGTCAATCCTAATGGTCACTGCATATTTGTTTCTTCTTAAGATTATATATTCAAACTCAACAGTGTACAAAATGTCTAATCCTATCACTCACTTTATACTTTGCATGATTTTGTAAAGTCTCTATTATTATCTGCTTTTCTACATATTTTTCAAAGTTCATCATTGTGACTGAATTTTCATATGTGCTGACATTTACATTCACTCTCTAACTGAAACCCTATTGCTAAAGAAATTTCCGTCCAAATCCTGTACTCACTCTTCTTCCTAAACCTACCGACTATCTACCTAATCGTACCGACTATCCCTTTTTGACTGGATGTTCTCTTCCTCATTCAGTCATCCAATGTACAAGGTCCTATGCCATTGTAAATGGATTTATCTGAGACATCTGTGCAGAACCTAATTCAACACTACGTATCCCAACAAGGGCCTAATGCCCTTCTGGGCTTCAAATCCTAGATTTCTGTTTTCATACATATATTTTACCAATATAATTTAATAAATATCGCAGGTTCCCAATACCATTATTCATCGTGCAGAATGATTCCTAACCGAAATCGAACCTGTTATTACCCTAACCATCATTGCCTGGAGGTCATTCCTCAAAACAAGGAAAAACCAACAAATAAATGAGCTCACACTTCATCTCAAAGCCCTAGAAAAGGATGAACAAAACAACAGCAAATGCAGCAGAAGGCAAGAAATAATTAAAATCAGAGCGGAAATCAACAAAATTGAAACAAAAGAAACTATTGAAAAAATCAACAAAACTAAAAGTTGGTTCTTCGAAAAAATAAACAAGATTGACCGACCCTTAGCCATGCTAACGAAGAGGAGAGAGAACTCAAATTACTAACATACAGGATGAAAAAGGCAATATCACAACAGCTGCTACAGAAATTCAGAAGACAATTAGAAATTATTTTGAAAACCTATATTCCAATAAAATAGAAGATAGTGAAGACATCGATAAATTTCTTAAGACATATGATTTGCCCAGACTGAGTCAGGAGGATACACACAATTTGAACAGACCAATACCAATGGATGAAATTGAAGAAGCAATCAAGAGACTACCCACCAAGAAAAGCCCGGGACCGGATGGGTATACAGCAGAGTTTTACAAAACTTTTAAAGAAGAATTAATACCAATATTTTTCAAGTTATTTCAGAAAATAGAAAAAGAGGGAGCTCTTCCAAATTCATTCTATGAGGCCAACATCACGTTGATTCCGAAACCAGACAAAGACACATCAAAGAAAGAAAACTTCAGAACAATAACCCTGATGAACCTAGATGCAAAAATCCTCAATAAAATTCTGGCGAATCGGATACAAAGGCACATCAAAAAAATTGTGCTCCATGATCAAGTAGGATTCATCCCTGGGATGCAAGGATGGTTCAATATACGGAAATCAATAAATGTTATTCACCACATCAATAGACTTAAAGATAAGAACCATATGATCATCTCGATAGATGCAGAAAAAGCATTCGACAAGTACAGCATCCCTTGATGTTCGAAACATTAGAAAAACTAGGGATAACAGGAAATTACCTTGACATTGTAAAAGCTATCTATGCTAAGCCTCAGGCTAGCATCATTCTGAATGGTGAAAAATTGAAGGCATTCCCTCTAAAATCTGGAACAAGACAGGGATGCCCTCTATCACCACTTCTATTCAATATCATTCTCGAAACACTGGCCAGAGCAATTAGACAAACGAAAGAAATTAAAGGCATAAAAATTGGAAAAGAAGAACTTAAATTATCATTATTTGCGGATGACATGATTTTATACATAGAAGACCAAAAAGGGTCTACAAAAAAACTACTAGAACTAATAAATGAATTCAGCAAAGTAGCAGGATATAAAATCAACATGCATAAATCAAAGGCATTCTTGTATATCAGCAACAAAACTTCTGAAATGGAAATGAGGAAAACCACTCCATTCACAATATCCTCAAAAAAAATAAAATACTTGGGAATCAACCTAACAAAAGAAGTGAAAGATTTATACAATGAAAACTACAGAACCCTAAAGAGAGAAGTAGAAGAAGATCTTAGAAGATGGAAAAATATACCCTGTTCATGGATAGGCAGAACTAACATCATCAAAATGGCGATATTATCAAAAGTTCTATATAGGTTTAATGCAATGCCAATCAAAATCCCAAAGGCATTGCTTGTAGAAATAGATAAAGCAATCATGGAATTGATATGGAAAAGTAAAAGACCCAGAATAGCAAAAGCAATTCTAAGCAGAAAGTGCGAATCAGGCGGTATAGCGATACCGGATTTCAAACTATATTACAGAGCAATAGTAACAAAGACAGCATGGTACTGGTACCAAAACAGGCGGGTGGACCAATGGTACAGAATAGAGGACACAGAGACCAATCCACAAAGTTACAACTATCTTATATTTGATAAAGGGGCTAAAAGCATGCAATGGAGGAAGGATAGCATCTTCAACAAATGGTGTTGGGAAAACTGGAAATCCATATGCAACAAAATGAAACTGAACCCCCTCCTCTCACCATGCACAAAAGTTAACTCAAAATGGATCAAAGACCTTGATATCAAATCAGAGACTCTGCGTCTGATAGAAGAAAAAGTTGGCTACGATCTACATATAGTGGGGTCGGACTCCAAATTCCTTAATAGGACACCCATAGCACAGGAGTTAATAGCAAGAATCAACAAATGGGACTTACTTAAACTAAAAAGTTTTTTCACAGCAAAAGAAACAATAAGAGAAGTAAATAGGGAGCCTACATCATGGGAACAAATATTTACTCCTCACACGTCAGATAGAGCCCTAATATCCAGAATATACAAAGAACTTAAAAAATTAGACAATAAGATAACAAATAACCCAATCAACAAATGGGCCAAGGACCTGAACAGAAACTTCTCCGAGGAGGACATACAATCAATCAACAAGTACATGAAAAAATGCTCATCATCTCTAGCAGTCAGAGAAATGCAAATCAAAACCACCCTAAGATACCATCTCACTCCAGTAAGATTGGCAGCCATTATGAAGTCAAACAACAACAAGTGCTGACGAGGATGTGGGGAAAAGGGTTCTCTTGTACATTGCTGGTGGCGCTGCAAATTGGTGCGGCCAATTTGGAAAGCAGTATGGAGATTCCTGGGAAAGCTGGGAATGGAACCACCATTTGACCCAGCTATTGCCCTTCTCGGACGATTCCCTGAAGACCTTAAAAGAGCGTAGTACAGGGATACTGCCACATCGATGTTCATAGCAGCACAATTTACAATAGCTAGATTGTGGAACCAACCCAGATGCCCTTCAATGGATGAATGGATTAAAAAAATGTGGCATCTATACACCATGGAGTATTACGCAGTACTAAAAAATGACAAAATCATGGAATTTGCAGGGAAATGGATGGCACTAGAGCAGATTATGCTTAGTGAAGCTAGCCAATCCCTAAAAAACAAATACCAAATGTCTTCTTTGATATAATGAGAGCAACTAATAATAAAGCAGGGAGGAAGAGCAGGAAGAAATGATTAACATTAAACAGAGACATGAGGTGGGAGGGAAAGGGAGAGAAAAGGGGAATTGCATGGAAACGGAGGGAGATCCTCATTGTTATACTAAATTACATATAAGAGGTTGTAAGTGGAATGGGAAAACAAACAAGGTGAGAAATGAATTACAGTAGAAGGGGTAGAGAGAGAAGATGGGAGGGGAGGGGAGGGGGGATAGTAAAGGATAGAAAAGGTAGCAGAATACAACAGTTACTAGTATGGTATGATGTAAAAATTTGGATGTGTAACCCATGTGATTCTGCAATCTGTACTTGGATAAAAAAGGGAGTTCAAAACTCACTTGAAGCTAATGTATGCTAATGTATGAAATATGATATGTCAAGAGCTTTGTAGGGTTTTGAACAACCAATAAAAAAAAAAAGAAATTTCCGTCCAAATCCTGTACTCACTCTTCTTCCTAAACCTACCGACTATCTACCTAATCGTACCGACTATCCCTTTTTGACTGGATGTTCTCTTCCTCATTCAATCATCCAATGTACAAGGTCCTATGCCATTGTAAATGGATTTATCTGAGACAACTGTGCAGAACCTAATTCAACACTACGTATCCCAATCAAGGGCCCAATGCCCTTCTGGGCTTCAAATCCTAGATTTCTGTTTTCATACATATATTTTACCAATATAATTTAATAAATATCGCAGGTTCCCAATACCATTATTCATCGCGCAGAATGATTCCTAACCCAAATCGAACCTGTTATTACACTAACCATACACTGTTCCCTCAATCTAACTTTACAGAAAAGCAGGGACAGAGTTGGTCTTACAATACAGGAGTGTAGGGAAACTTCCACCTGCTGAGAACCTCGAAGGTCCATGCAGAAATGATCCATGGAGAAGATGTAGGCAGCTATGAAGGACCTGAGGGAGGAAAAGTCAACTTCCATGGTAAACAACCTGGTCAGGATGAAGGGATGTGTCTGAATCAGCCTCTTTCATCTTAATGTAGAGAAGATGGACCAAACCAGGCCTGTGTGGAGAGCTGTTCCCGGGTGCCTATGGTTGATATACCATTCTAACTTGTGAAAATGTCAGAGCGAGTAGGTGCATCCTCCATCTCATGGGACCCTTAGAAGCAACTTTTAGGACAAAGTTGTTGCCAAGGCAGTGACCTCATTTAGTTCCTGAAGGAAGTGACCTCACCTCACTTCCTTGGTGATGGAACTCTCTGAACTTGGGATACAGGAAGTCAGGCACCCAGAGCCAGTCCCAGTTCATGTCCCAGTGGTCAAACTTGTTTGGATTTTCCAAGGACAGAGACAGTCTTTCTTGGTACCTACTGATGTGAGGATGGCCTAATGCCAGGAAGGTCTGAGGAGGGGCCTTTCCTGAGAAAGAAGGTAGTGGCTCACCGCTGGCTCCTAACAGCTTCACAGAGTTGGACACGGAGACCAGATCTGAGAGAGAACAGCCCATTATGGGGGAATATATTATGGCCCACCAGTCAAAGGACACTCCATATTTTCACAGACCTACTTGGGGGTCTGTGTGGGTGTGGGTGTGGGTGTGGGTTTGTGGTTTTGTCTCATGTTCTGAGAATAGGTAGGAAAGTCGTTTTGTTTGGTTTGGTGTGAATTGTTTCTAGTAAGTCTTTTGACAAGGCGAGTGTTTCTATGTCTGTGTATCCCACTGTGTCCGTGGTTGTAGACATTAGAAAAGAGAGCGCATCAATACATATGTCCTATCTAGTAGAAATCTTACCAGCGTTCATCCTGTCCTATTTATGAATGGTCTACGGCTTGCCATATGGATCGGCCACTCCTAATATCTTCCTAAGATCCTATTTTCTTTCTGAATTTTGGCCAAACTCCAGAATAGGCTCATGGTTTTGTGTCCAAGATATGTACCACCTTTAAGCTCTGTGACATGGCCATGTACTGGATAGCTGAAGGCAATGGTGAGCATCTCAGAAAACTCAGATATCAGTGTGATCAGGAAAGTCTCAGTGGAGAAACCCTGCTTTGGGCCTTTTGCTTACCTATTGTACTATTGCCCTTAATGTCAGGAAAGTCTTTGCCTCAGGCCACCCCTTTGTGAAGACTGAAGAGTTTTCAAATGGAAATGAATGGGCATCACCTTTGGCTCTTTGCTTAATTGCTTTGGAAAGGGATGTGTCTGAATCAGCTTCTTGGCCCTGTGTGAGGTTGTGGCTTAGATTCTCAGCACCTAATGGATCTAAAAAAATCCCATGTGTGCATCCAAAACCAAAATACCCATAAGAGCAGTCATTGTGGATGAAGTCTCTCACCTTCCTCTGTAAAGTTCCTGACCTCCATCTTTGAGAATAGGGATCCTTTGGGTCAAATGAGTTCTTCAAATCACTACAGAGGCTAGGCCATAGGTGCTTGGGTTTTCTCATGACCCCAATTAACATAAGGAATCTAAACCCCACAGTAATTAGGCCACAAAATGGAGAATCAGAGCAGTGTTAAGGGCAGGCCTCTTTCATCACTTCTGGTTCACAGGAAGGGTCTCCCTGCCACACTGACTTTAAGCAAATGGGGGAAAGGGACCTTATTTTGGATACTGTCTTTGGCTTTGGCCCTCATGGAAACCTACAGCCTGAGGTTATGATTAGTGTCTATATGGAAGAAGATGAGGGCCATGTGGGAGTGTTTTGGTTTTAATTGTGGTCATTTTTGTGGCCGTTGGAAGAGATGACTGGGTCCACCTGGGCTTGAACACTGGTGTGATTCCCCTTAGAAACTGAGTTATGGAACTGACCTCAAAGAAGTATTGCCATGTATTGTGTTGGGATTTTAGGAGGCCACGCATGAGAGTCGCCCTTGGAAACTGAGATCAAGGCCCAGGGTGGCTTTCCACAGAGCAGTGGGAATCTCAGGAAGGATATCACATGATTTTATTTTTAAAGAATTGGCAGCCATAGTTGCAAGTCAAAGCACAAAAGGATCACACATTGTAGACCTCAAATGCCTGGCTTAATGTGACCTTTTAGCCTGTCGTTGGGAATCATTGCCTGTTAGAATTCTCCAGAGATTTCATTGAAATAAGCTTCCTCTCCATTTCATGGTTCCTGAATGAATTAAACCCCACAGTGCCTCAAACTTCATCCTTGAAAAAAGGCTAGATAAATACCATTAAATTTTTGAAATTCCCATGAACAGGTGTCAGTGGAGAACCTTTGGATGTCTTATAGATGATCATGAGTGTACCAGACAATGCCTTGATTGACTGGGTTTCATGAAAATCATGTAGAACAGAGATGCCAGTAATTTGGAGCCCGATGAGTAGTCGGCCTAGAGCAGTGGAGTGTAGGTGTTTGTTAAAACATCTGTGATGGGGTCATGTGGATCTGCCATTGGCTTCCAAATGGTTTGTGACTGACATGGTGCAGCCCCCATACCCTTGTATGTAAAGGCATCTTGTTATACGGAGAGGTTTCAGGGCAATGTTTAGAATCAGATTGCTATTGTCAAGGGGGCAAGCTATGTGGGATAGAAGCCTGGTTGGTGCACTCTCCTGCAGACCCTTAACCAACACACGTGACAGAACTCCCTCCAGCACTCTGTCCTAGTTGACCTCTTCGTATTTCGTGAAGCAAATACTAAACTCCCAATGCAGCTGCAAGAAACACCATGAAAAGTAGAGGAAGACCAAATGGCTTCAAAGTCCACACTGGGAGACACTTTGCCCCCAAATGGCAACAAATTACCTACAAAGAGAGAATTCAGCCCTGCTGCCTCATGTTTATTGGAAAATAAGAAACCATGTGCTCCAGGTCACACAGATGCAGACCCAGATTTGATGGTCTCACTACAAAGGAAGTTAAAACTCCTGACAACAACATATATTTCAAGTGCCCAACCTCAGAGGCAGTTTCTCAAGAAGTCTTTAGGCCAACAGAGCTCCATGTTTGTGGAGTTTTTACCATGTACCTTACTTTTCGAAACACCTCTACCACCTCCAAGGTTGTTAACTACTGAGAATTTTCCATTCCAGATGTGTATTCACAGATTTTCTAACTCTTCTTCTCTTATTGTGTCTTACTTGGGGTGAAGGTAATGTCAAAGCATTGTTCTGAATGAGAGTGGAAAGACTTTTGGGTAGCACATATTTGCATAAACATTGGATTCATTTTCCAATTTTCTATTCGAAATACTGAATCCCTGACTGTCAGAGGTAGAAGGAATTCTATTCTCCTTCAAAGAATAGCCTGACACTTACAAGAAACAGCCACCAGGAGACATCCTGTCTGAGAGACATCCTGTAGCCATCTGTCTCCCTGAGACATCCTGCGGCCATCTGTCTTTCTGAAACTTCCTGAGGTTATCTCACCTTGTGAAGACATCTAGGAACTGCCGATAAGAGAGATTTCCCACATCCAGCATACAAATACCCCTGTGTGAACAATAAAAGTTTGCAGCTTGATCAGAACTCCTGTCTTGCTGTCATCTCTCGTGTCTCTTGTCCCTTCATTCCTCCCTATCTAGGTTCGCTGCCCACGTTGATGTGTCCTGCCGGCTGGGACATCTGGCGCCCACTGACTGGGGCTTGAGCTTTTGATTGAGGGGGACCCCGTCCTCCTGGAAGATTTGGTCAAGCGGAGCTTGCAATAACTGCAGAAGACACCACCGAGAGACAGATCCAGGAGGAGTGTGGGGATGACGCACGGTGATTGACCCACTATGGGACAAGCAGTTTCGTCATATGATTTGTTTTTGTCAGGCTACAAGGAGTCCTTGCAGACATGGGGGCGCGTGTTTAGAAAAAAGACTTAATTTTTTTTTTTTCATACATAAGAGAGCAGTGTCCATGGTTTCCTCTTGAAAGGACCATTGATGGTAAAAGATGGCTTGGAGTAGGAGACTGTTTAAAAGATTATTATGAATCCTTTGGCCCAGAAAAAGTGCCTGTTCCCACCTTTTCTTACTGGAACTTAATTAATGAAATTCTTAAAAGTTCACCCTTTGACAATGGTACCTTAAAACTTGTCGAGGTTGGGGAAGAGGCTATGCAAATACTTCTCGTATCCCCTCGGCATGCCCATCAGTTAGTATAGACATAGACCCTTCTCAGGCTCCCCAGGACCATGGGAACCTTCCTGGTCCCCCTCAAAATACCACCCTAATGATTAAGGCTCCAATGGTTACCAACTGCCTTTATCCAGTTTTAAATTTCGGAGACTCATTGACCCCTGTAGAGGAGGCTACCTTGGAGAAGGAAGCAGCTCGCTACCATTCAGAAGACCCTGCACCTCTCAAGACCCTGCCACAGCCTATAGGACTTACACATCCAACCCCTCCTATATCCCTCCTGCCTTTTGTGCTCTGGCCCTTCAGGGTACAAATGCCCCCCCCCCCAGATATTTTTTCCCAATTCCCTTGCCTAAACTGGCTCCTTTGTGAGCATCCTTCCAACATAGACAGGAACAGATCCAACCTTTAAAAGAATTAAGATCCCTTCACTCTGAGCTCTGTTCATTAGCCTTAGGTATGGAGTCAAAGTAACTGGCCTACAGTGGTCTAATACAAAGGCGAAGCCACTCCATCAACCTGTGCTCGCCTTCCCAGTCACCACCAGTCAGATAGATAAGCCTGCCCAGGCTGAGGTCAAAGACTTAGACGAGGATCAAGAGGAGGAAGCGGAGAAATGGAATAAGGAGATCAGGACTCAGAGGATGAGGAGTTCAGCCCTAGGCAGGCAGGAACCCAGAGTCTACAAAAAATTAAGCCTGCATTTTCCTGAAAAACTTAAAAAGGCTTGTGCTCACTATGGCCCCTTTGCACCCTACATGTTGGCTTTATTAGAAAGCCACAGCACACAATGACTTACTCCCAATGATTGGAAATTTTTAGACCAAGCTACCCTCAGTGCCAGAGACTTTCTGTTATGGAATGCAGATTTCAAAGAGCACTGTCGGGAAACTGCTCAAAAAATTTTAACTAAGGCCTCCTCTAAGTCCGGGACTTATGTTAAGCTAGTGGGCAATGAGCCTTTTGACACTAAAACTAAACAGGCACATTTCCCTGCTGGACTTTTGATGCAGATTCAGATGGCTGTCTTACATGCTTGGAGACACCTCCCTCAAAAGCCTCGGCTACCACTTCCCTGGCAAAAATTTGACAAGGGCCAGACGAGCCTTATAGCGACTTTGTTCCCAGGCTTAACCTAGCTGTGGAATGCTTGCTTGGACCAAGTGAAAACAAAAGCTCTTTTGTAAAACATCTTGCCTTTGAAAACGCCAACCCGGCATGTCAGGATGTTCTTCAACGACATAAGGATAAAGGGAAACTTTCTGACTTTATTAGACTCTATGCAGGGGTAGGTGCAGCTCATGCCATGGGTCTTGCCCTAGGTGTCACCTTTACCAAGACCTTTCACAATCCTGGCTCACGTACTTGCTTTACTTGTAAACAACCTGGCCATTTTGCATGCAAGTGTCCGACAGGCAAAGAAAGCCTAGGAATAGCATCTCCTTCAACTGGGGCTATACCGCCCCAAGCTACCCTTTGCCCTAGATGTGGTAAAGGTCATCACTGGGCCAGTGAGTGTAGATCTAAGACAAATGCCCTCAGACAGCCTATTTTTTCCTGCTTCTTGAGAAACTCCCTGCGGGGCCAGCCCCGGGCCACGACATCCCCCAGGACAAAACCAGGGGCAATAAGATTTTTTCCCTTCCAAACTCCCAACCTACCTCAAAATTCTTCTCCACAATTGCTTCCCTCCAACTAGCCACTCCAGGCAGCGCAGGATTGGACATCTGTGCCACCACTGAAACTATATTAGACTCAATGCAAGGGCCCCAGATAATACCCACTGGAATTATGGGTCCCCCTCCATCTCATATCTGTGCCCTTATTTTTGGAAGAGCCTCTACTAACTTACATGGTGTTCAGGTCTTCCATGGCATTAATTATAATGACTTCACTGGAGAAAAAAAATACTGGTCACAGCTATTAATGGAGTTTTGGCCATCCCAGCAGGAACAAGTCTTGCACAATTAATACTCCTTCCCTTGAATCCAGGAGGCACTTAACCACCCAAACCTACCGCGGGGGACTGCCTCCTTGGGCTGCTCTGATGTAAATTGGGTTCAACCCGTTTCTCAAAATAGACCCACCATTTCCTTACTTATTGAAGGAAAGGAATTCCAAGGAATTCTAGATACTGGAGCTGATGCCACAATTATTTCTCAAAAATATTGGTCATCAGCTTGGACCCTCACCCCATCCTTGACTGACCTTAAAGGGATAGGACAGTCAAAAAATCCTCTGGTCAGCTCTACGGCTCTTAGCTGGACTGATAAAGAGGGTAATAAGGGAATTGTCACTCCTTTCATTGTTCCTGACCTCCCTGTTAACCTATGGGCCCGAGATATTTTGAGTCAAATGGAAGTCATTCATGCCAGTCCCAATTCCATGGTGACTCATCAAATGCTTCGTATTTATTTTGTCCCTGGTATAGGCCTTGGGAGACTGAGACAAGGACTGGTTGAGCCAATAAAACCCATACAAAAAAGAAATACATATGGACTTGGGTATTCGGATTTTTAGTGTCAGTCTCTGACTCTCCTGTACCCCATGGAGATAAAATTATTTGGGAGACTAAGACTCTTGTGTGGTTGGATCAATGGTCCCTTACCCAAGAAAATTTGGAGGCTGCCTCCATGTTAGTGCAGGAACAGCTGGCAGCCGGCCATGTAGAGCCCTCAACCTCACCATCGAATACTCCAATTTTTGTTATCAAGTAAAAATCAGGCAAGTGGTGCCTTTTACAATATTTGTGTGCCATTAATAAACCTATGTGCCGAATAAGAGCACTAGAGCCAGGCATTCCCACACCAGTGGCTATTCCCAAAAACTATTGTAAAATGATTATTGACTTAAAAGATTGTTTTTTTTTTTACCATTCCTTTACATCCTGAGGATAGACACTATTTTGCCTTTAGTCTCCCTCACCTTAATTTTCAGGGCTCTATGCAGAGATTTTAATGGAAGGTTCTTCCCCAAGGTATGGCCAACAGCCCTAGTCTTTGCCAAAAATATGTTGCTCAAGCAGTAGACCCTGTGAGAGAGCTATGGCCACAAATTTATATTTTACATTATATGGATGATTTGTAATTGCTGCACCTAATAACCATGACCTTAATAATTGTTACTTGGACCTTTACAAAATCCTCACTACCTTGGGACTACAGATAGCTCCTAATAAGGTTAAAACACAGGACTGTTATACCTATTTGGTCCTTAAACTTCAAGATAATCAGATCCAAATTCCTAAGATACAACTATGGGTGGACCATCTTCACACCCTTAATGATTTTCAAAAATTACTGTGGAATATTCAATGGCTAAAAACATATTTAAAATTACCCACTTGTATACTTTTGTCCCTTAATGATATTTTGAGAGGTGATTCCCACCAATCCTCCCCTCAAAAGCTTACTCCCGAGGCATGACAGGCATTAAACCAAGTCACAGAAGCCATTGCCAAACAGTTTTTTACAGAACATTCTTATAACCATCCTCTGGTTCTGGTTATTTTACACACTCCTCATACACCCACAGGAATATTTCGGCAGCGAAATACACATTTTAGAAATAAAGGCTGCCTTTGCTTTGGGTCCATTTACCCACCACATTCTCCAAGGTAATTACTGTTTTTCTTGCTCAGGTAGCTTCTATTATTTTTAAATGTCGTTTGCTATCTCGACAACATTTTGGCAAAGACCATGATAATATTTTAATTTCATATACTAAAGACCAAACCCAATTTTTACTACAGACAGAGAATGAATGGCTTTTTGGGAACAATTGATAACCACCTCCCCAATGACCCCCTTTTATATTTTGTCCAGTTACATCCATTTATTTTTGCCAAAATTACTCAAAAGGCTCCCATTCCTCAAGTACTTACTGTCTTTACAGACGGTTCCAGTAATGGCCTAGCAGTCTTTGTTGTCAATAACCAACCTAACACCTTTGATACTGTCTATCATTCAGCACAGTTTGTGGAATTGTTTGCCATAACACAAGTTTTTAAAACATTTCTTGAAAATCCTGTTAATATTTATACATACAGTGCCTACATTGCTCATTCTGTGCCCCTGCTTCAGATTTCACCCACCATTAAGGCTTCTTCCAATGTGGCCCATCGGTTTCACCAGCTTCAGAAGCTAATTCAGGCCAGACAACACCCATTTTTCTTAGGACACATCAGGGCACACTCTGATCTTCCCAGCCCTCTAACACAAGGTAATGCCAAAGCTGATGCAGCAACTCGTTTCATCTTTTCAATTTTTGTTGGCTCCATTCAAAAGGCCACGGATTTACACAATCTTCACCATCTAAATTCCCAGAACCTTCGATAACTATGTAAAATTACCAGGCAACAGGCACGAGAAATAGTAAAAGCATGCCCTGGTTGCCCTGTCTCCCTCCCCATTCAACACTTGGGAGTTAACCCCCGAAGATTACTGTCCAATCAGTTTTGGCAAATGGATGTTACTCATTTTTCTGAATTTGGAAAAACCAAATATATACACGTTTCTGTAGATACCTTCAGCGGCCTTATTTTTGCATCACCACATTCTGGAGAGGCTATCAAAGATGTCCTTTCTCATCTTGTTTCAGTGTTTTTCATAATGGGTAAACCAATACATATTAAAAAAAAGATAATTGTCCTGCATATACCAGTGCCAAGTTTAAACAGTTTTGTGCTTCCTCGCAAATTTGTCATACTACTGGAATTCCATACAAGCCTCAGGCATTGTGGAACGTGCCCACCTTACCTAAAGACTTGGCTAACCCGCTTTAATGCTTCTGCACTTGTATTTACCACTCACAGGCATCGCCTTAATCATGCATTATTTGCCCTTATTTTTCTTTCCCTAGACAATGAAGGCCATTCGGCTGCAGACTGACACTGGCAATCCTCGTCCAATTCTGTTCACCCACCTGTTATGTGGCACAATCCCCTTACAAATAAATGGAAAGGCCCAGGTCCTGTCCTCATCTGTGGACGAGGCTCAGCTTGTGTTTTGGACCAAGAGCAAGCAGCCCCAAGATGGTTACCAGAACGCCTGGTTAAACAGGTTAATGGCTTACCTCAACACAGGGATGGAGGCCCTCACCCTGAGGACAAATTTTCCTCTTTTTCAGATGCAGCCAACAATCTGTGTGAGGATCCTACTTAAGGCACTTCTGCTGAACAGGATTGTACACGGAGGCTTTGGCCCTCCACCTTCCAACATCATGGAGTACCTTTTTGGCCCTCCCTGTGAACGCAAGGGAGGATCTTGGACTCAGGCTCCCACTAGTTTGACCCAGACTGCTGACTGCGTGACTAAGGTGGCTTACCTCCGGGCCGAGGTTGACCATAAACTCAGAGGAGTTCATCAGCCTAAATTGGTATGTGTTAACAAGCCAAAGATTATTCCCCCTAGTACAAGTAATGCTCTCTAAAATTGTTCTGCAACTTGAACGCAAACCCAAGCGATGCATGCCACTTGTTATGCGTCGGCCTCAATTTGTGTCAACAAGAAGGGAGAACAATTTTTTGAAGCCTCCCCAACTAAAACTCATGCAGCAGGAGGGACCACTATTCATTATACCCCCGTTCTTTTTGACCGGGGAGGAGAAGGCAAATACACCAAGCTACAGTCAGCTGGGTGCCAAGGCCCTGTTGGTAAACCCCCCTTCTGCCCCATTAAGGCACCTACAGGGGTCGCTGATGGTGGAGGATTCCCTTATGCTGTCAAGCATCCTCAGATAATCAAACTTTTGAAACCCCAAATCCCTGAGCTCACATATCATCTCTTAATATAGAGAAAATGCCAGCTCCCCGGTTTAGATAACAATATATTAGATATTTTGGAAACTACCTTCTCCTTGCTTAATAATTCCAACCCCACCTTTGCTGGTGATTGCTGGCTCTCCATGACAACAGGGGCAATCATGCCTATTGCAGTTCCTATTAATTCTATCATAGACGATGATAATACATGCCAACCCAGATTTCCTTTTAAAGTACAGTCTGTATGCACTTTTACAATATGTCTTTTAGGCGCGATGCAAAATAATACCTATGATATTGATGTTGGAGTTCCTTCCTTTGGAAATTGCTCAACAGTACAAAACTATTCCTCACCCACCCCATCTCTTTGTCCCTCCAATGGCACAGTTTTTATGTGTGGAGGAAACTCGGCCTTCCTGAGGCTTCCATCGAATTGGACCGTTGGCTGTGTTCTTGCCTTATTACTCCCTGATATAACTATTGTCCCAGGAGACAAAACTCTATGCATTCCTAGTCTAGACACCTTAGTCAAAAGACACAGGCGGGCAATACAGGCCTTACCACTCTTTGCCAGCCTTGGAATAACAGCTGCTGTGAACACAGGTACAGCTGGCTTAGGCATGGCTATACACTCTTAGCGTCGCCTGTCTCAACAACTTATAAATGATGTAAAAACTCTATCAGGAACCATTAAAGATTTGCAGGACCTAGTAGACTCCCTGGCAGAAGTGTTCCTTCAAAACAGAGAAGGCTTAGATTTACTGACAGCTAACCAGGGAGGTATTTGCTTGGCCTTAGGGGCACGATGCTGCTTTAATGCCAATAAATCAGTCATAGTACGCACTAAAATTAAGCAGCTTCAAGAAGATCTAGAAAAGAGACGAAGGGAACTTTTTGAAAATCCCCTCTGGACTGGGTTTAATGGATTTCTACCCTACCTTCTTCCCCTATTAGGCCCTTTGTTGGGTTTACTTTTAATGGTGTCCATAGGACCCTGCCTTATAAACAGGCTTGTACAATTTATTATAGAACAGATTAATATTTTGGCCTCTAAGCCCATACAGGTCCACTATCATCACCTGGAGATGGAAGACCATGCTGCCAACATTTAAAAGGATGTTCTACCCTTCTCACAGGCTTATTTCTTAAGTTTACATCCCCACAGATCTCTCTTTCTTACATTGAACTATAAGTAACAGCTCTGACCAACCATCTTCTGCCATTGCCATAAGGGTTCGTCCTCCATGGGCCCCTTCACTTGGGGGGGGATGCACCCATGGAGTGAGGACGTTAGGCCATAATAACGGAGGATGCAGGATGGACTGCAGGACGATGGATCCACGGATACCAAAACAGAAGACCTCTTAGTGACACGCTCTGGTGCATGGCGGTCGGCATGCTTCCCTTTTAAAGCCGTCTCCTCCAAAAATATGCCAAGGCCACCACGAAATCTTGTAAACATGCTCTCTCGAATCAGGAGATATTCAAAGGCCTGCTAGAGAAACAGAGCCTCTATCACCCCCTAAAACATTGGCCGGTAAGGTATTGTCAAATATTTTATATAAGAAAGGGGGAGAGGTCAGGGGCTAGAAGGAAGTTCTCCTTCAAAGTATAGCCTGACACTGAAAAGAAACAGCCCCCTGGGAAATATCCTGCCTTGGAGACATCCCGCAGCCATCTATCTCCCTGAGACATCCTGCAGCCATCTGTCTTCCGGCAACATCCTGAGGTTATCTCACTTTCTGAAGACATCCAGCAACTGCCGATAAGAGAGCTTTCCCATCCACAGCATATAAATTTCCATGTGAGAACAATAAAAGTTTGCAGCATGATCAGAACTCCAGTCTTGCTGTAATCTCTCGTGTCTCTTGTCCCTTCATTCCTCCCCAACTAAGTTTCTTGCCCACGTTGATGTGTCCCGCCAGCCGGGACAACTGACACTAACCCATACCCTACTACACTCTGACAACTAATCCTAATATGATGGAGAAAAATAACCCAAACAGAATAGAAATACAAGCAGTTCAGAGGAGGCATGGTGTATATTTGGACTTGCCTTTTGCATGATATAGGGTAAGTGTTATAAATCTAGTTAACAACACCTACTATCTTCCTAAGCTCCTGTTTTCTTCCTGAATTCTGGCCACTCTCCAGAATAGGCTCATGGTTTTGTGTCCACGATATGTACGACCTCCAAGCTCTGTGACATGGCCATGTACTGGATAGCTGAAGGGAATGCGAGCATCTCAGAAAACTCAGATATCAGTGTGACCAGGAAAGTCTCAGTGGAGAAACCCTGCTTTGGGCCTTTTGCTAACCTATTTGCCTGTTGCCATGAATGTCAGGAAGGTCTTTGCCTCAGGCCAGCCCTTTGTGAATCCTGAAGAAAACTGTTTTCAAATGGTAATAAATGGGCATCACCTGTGGCTCTTTGCTTAAATGCTTTGGAAAGGGATGTGTCTGAATCTGCCTCTTTGCCCTGTGTGAGGTAGTGGCTTAGATTCTCAGCACCAGTTGGATCTAAAGAAAAATCCAATGTGTGCATCCAAAACCAAAATGCAAAAAAGATCAGTCATGGTGTATGAAGTTTCTCACCTTCCTCTTTTAGGTTCCTGACCTCCATCAAGTGAGAATAGGGATCCTTTGGGACAAATGAGTTCTTTCATGCCCTGTAGAGATGATTGGGTTTTCTCATGACTCCAAATCACATGAAGAAACTATACCTGACAGTCAGTAGGCCTCAAATTGGAGAAGCAGAGCAGTATTAATGGCAGACCTATGTGATCAATCCTGGTTCACAGAAATGGTGTCCAGGCTACCCTGAGGTTAGGCAAATGAAGGGAAAGAGACCTTATTTTGTAAACTCTCTTTGGCTGTGCCATTCATGGAAACATCCAGCCAGAGGTTATGATGAATGTATATATGGAAGAAGATGAGGGCCTTGGTGGAGTGTTTTGGTTTTAATTGTGGTCATTTGTGTGGAGTTTGGAAGAGATGACTGGGTCCACCTGGGCTTGAACTCTGGTGTGATTCCCCTCAGAGACTGAGTTCAGTGACTGACCTCAGAGAAGTAATTGCTTTGGAAAGGGATGTGTCTTAATCAGCCTCTTGGCCCTGTGTGAGGCTGTGGCTTTGATTACCAGCACCGTATGGATCTAAAAATGATCCCATGTCTGCTTCCAAAACCAAAATGGCCAAAATTGCAGTCATTGTTGATGAAGTCTCTCGCCTTCCTTTGTAAGGTTCTGAAAGAATAAAAGAAATTGAAACTGAAACGTAAAGAAACAGGTTCTGTAAAGTTTCCAGGCTGCACGCAGAACCTGAAATTCCTGTGGCAGTTAAGACAATTCCCGGAACTACCCATTAGATGTGTGTTGAAATCTTCCCTGACCACCTAGTTACTTAACAACCTCTTCCCAAAAACCGTGCAGCTAAGCACATATACATCTCAGGGCTTCAACCAATCAGTTTAAATGTATACCCCTTCTCAGGGCTGACCAATCACCCCCTGCCTGAACTGTTCCCACCAATGAATGTGCAAATCATGTTTTAGAGTTGTTATTTCATTTTCCCACAGTATACGGTGATTTGCTAAAGGAAGCTAGGATGTATGTTAAGTCCCTGCCCTCTCTAAAGAATGTATATAAAATCTGCTCATGTTGTTCTTGGGGCTCTTTGTTTTTTGCTCCTCTGAAGTGAGCTCTGAGCCCCAGCATGCTGGACCCCCAATAAACCCTTTGCTGTTTCATGAGAAATTCTCTTGGTGGTCTTTTCCTCCGACATTCGGCCCACCTTTTCATCTGGAGGCCCTAGCTGAGAAATCCAGCAGTGACGAACAAAAGACCCCAATGGACTCCTTTCAGAGTAATTAAGGTGCCTCTTTCTGGTTTCAGGTTTCAGGTTAGGGCTTGGCAAAATGGCTGTCGGTGAAGAACATTAGCTCTCTGCGATGGTGGCTGACAGATGTGTCACAGAGTCACAGGCCACGTCCCTGGGGGAAACTCCAGAGGACTCGGGAAATTGAGGATTAGTAGATTCCTCAACTCGGTTATTTTTTGCTTCAGGATTCGGTTTTCCAGCCCATCAGGTTTTGCTGGCTACTCAGTTTTGTTCATTGTCAGGAACTCATGTTGAGTTTACTGTCTGTCTTTATTGTCTAACCCATCAGTTTTGGCCAGTTACTCAGTTCTAATCTTTTTCCTGGACTCATGTTAAACGTTTACTGTTTGTCTTTGTCTGTGTCACGTTTGTGTATTCACTGTCCCTGTTTGAGTAACTCCCATTATGGGACATTATGGGACAAAGCACTTCCATGCCTCTGTCCCTTAACCTTGATCATTGGACTGATGTTCGCTCAAGTACCAAGAATCTTTCTTTTTCAGTAAAATGCCGGATCTGGCAGACTCTCTGTGCTTCAGAATGGCCCATCCTAGGAGTCGGATGGCCCCGAGAAGAATCCTTCCACTTCCCTCTAATCCGAAAAGTCAGAGATATTTTCTTTCACCGGGGCCACTTGGCCACCCAGATTAACAGCCATATACCCCTTCCCCCACGATCTTATCATTCCAACATTCTGCTCCTCCCCCTCTTCCCTCCATTCTGAGTCACAAGAATGGACACTCCTCTCTCTCCTTATCCTCTACCCTCGCTCCCCAACCCACAACATGTTCCAGATGATCCTCCCGCCGCTGACTCAGCCTCTCCGCCGCTAGAGGCAATTGGGCCAGACCCAAGCCCTCCAGGGGACTTCCCCGCAGCAGCAGCAGACCCTGCTCCCCTGAAGGATGCTGGGCCACCTAAAGGAACCCGCAGGAGATAAATAATATAAAACTCGGAAGCCCCAGTGATGCTCCCTCTCTGTCCCTACGGGCCCATGAACCGACCCAACTGGGACCCCAACACCTTTGAATGTAGGTAGCATCTGTCCACTTATCGCCGTTCTCTAATAGTGGGTCTCTGAGCGGCCGCCAGAGGGCCGACTAATTTGGCCAAGGTAAGAGAGATTATCCAAGGGCCTAATGAGTCTCCTTCTATGTTTCTGGAGAGAATTATGGAAGCGTATAGGAAATATATTCCTTTTGATCCTCAGGCAGAAGACCAAAAGCCATCTGTTGCAATGGCCTTTATCGAGCAGACTGCCCTAGATATTAAGAGAAAGTTACAACGTCTAGATGGATTATAAGATATGACCTTAAGAGATTTAGTCAGAGAAGCTGAGAAAGTATATTATAAGAGAGAAACTGAGGAGGAAAGGGAATAGAGGAGAGAGAAGGAAAGGGAACAAAAGAAGGAGGAAAGAAGCAAATGGCAGAGTAAAGCATTGCCTAAGGTTCTGGTCACAGCAGCAAATAGGCCAGAAGTTAAAAAGCAGGGATACATAAAGGCATACCTGGGCCCACGCCAAAGGCTGCCGTTGGCCTCAAATCAATGTGCCCACTGTAATAAAAAAGAACACTGGGCCAAAGAGTGCCCCCAAAAGAAGCAGCCACGCCAGCCCGCCGTGCTGACTCTAGAAGAGGACTAGGAAATTCGGGGCTCAGATCCCCTCCCCCAGCTCAGAGTAACATTTGAAGTTGAGGGGAACACAGTGAACTTTGAAGTGATTACAGGAGCAGTATACTCAGCCCTTAAGACTTCACTGGCCCCCCTATCAATTAAATCGTCCCTAGTTTAAGGGGCTAATGGCAGTAGATATCAGGCTTGGACAACTAAGATGAATATGGACCTCGGAAAGGAAAAAGTCCACCACTCTTTCCTAGTAATCCCAGAATGCCCGGCCCCATTGATGGGCAGGAATATGCTTACCAAACTCTGGACTAGAATAACCTTTAACCCTAATGGTCCCCAAGTGGGGGTTCTAAAGCCTGCAGTATTAACTCCCATAGTAACATCTTTGACTATGTCTGTAGAAGATGAACATCAACACTTCGCGCCCCCTAGGACTGATCAAACAGGCAAACTACCCCAGAAATGGATAAAAGATTATCCTAATGCCTGGGCAGAAACTGCTGGGTTAGGTCTAGCCATCAACAACCTCCAATAGTAGTAGAATTAAAAGCCTCTGCGTCTCCAATTAGTGTTAAACAATATCCTCTAAGCAAAGAAGCTAAGGATGGGATAAGGCCCCATATTCATAAATACCTGGGTCTTGGGGTCCTAAGGCCCTGTCAATCAGCCTGGAACACCCCCCGGTACCAGTAAGAAAGCCAGGAACTGGGGACTACCGTCCTGTTCAAGACCTAAGAGAGATAAACAACAGAGTGCAGGACATTCACCCCACAGTACCCAATCCATATAATTTGCTTAGCACTCTGAATCCGGAGCAGAAATGGTACACTGTGCTGGACTTAAAAGATGCTTACTTCTGCTTGCCTCTACATAAGGACTGTCAGTTGCTGTTAGCTTTAGAGTGGGTAGACCCAGAACATGGAACATCTGGCCAACTAACCTGGACTAGACTCCCACAGGGGTTCAAAAAATCCCCCATTCTCTTTGATGAAGCCCTCCACAGAGACATCAATGACTTCAAAACTGCACACCCCGAAGTCACCCTACTCCAATAGTGGATGATCTTCTACTGGCAGCCAACACCAAGGAGACCTATGAGTCTGGGACCCAAGCACTATTATTCGAGCTTGCTCGGCTTGGATATATGGCTTCTGCCAAAAGGCCCAAACTTGTCAGCAAGAAGTAATCTTCCTGGGTTATTCTCTTAGGGGTTGCAAACGATGGCTCCCTGAGCCCAGAAAAAAAACCGTTTTGCAGATACTGCCCCCATCTAATAAGAGAAAACTCAGAGAGTTTCTTGGGACTGCCAGCTTTTGCAGGTTATGGATTCCTGGGTTCGCATCTCTGGCTGCCCCTTTATACCCGCTGATAAAGGGGGATGCCCACTTCCAATGGACCCCTGAGCACCAACAAGCTTTTGATAATGTCAAAAAAAGGTGCTGCTATCTGCTCCAGCCTTAGCACTCCCAGATGTAGAAAACCCTTCACTCTTTATATCGAGGAAAAGAAAGGAATAGCACGGGGAGTGCTCACTCAGTCTTTGGGACCTTGGAAAAAGCCAGTAGCGTATTTATCCAAAAAACTGGACCCATTGGTTAGCGGGTGGCCCCATTGCTTAAGTGCTATAGCAGCGGCAGCCCTTCTAATAAAAGATGCTCATTAATTAACGTTGGGACAGAAGCTAACCATTATAGCCCCCCATGCCCTGGAGAGCATCATCTGTTAGCCTCCAGAGAGGTGGCAATCAAACTCCAGAATAAACCACTACCAGAGCCTCTTGCTTGACAAAGACAGAATAACGCTGGGACCCCCTGCTCCACTCAACCCACCTACACTGCTGCCAGAAGAATCATCAGGACCCGTCACTCATGAGTGTCAACACATACTGGCAAGGAAACCAGTATACAACAAGACTTGAAGGATCAGCCACTGCCTCGCCCTGAAGTCGTATGGTTTACGGATGGCAGCAGCTTCCTCCAAGATGGTAAGCGGCGGGCTGGAGCAGCAGCAGTTAGCAAAACTGATTTCATCTGATACTCTGGTCTCCCAGAAGGGACATCAGTCCAAAAAGCAGAACTGATTGCCCTTATGAAAGCATTGGAACTAGCAACAGGGAAAAGGGCCACCATATAAACTGATAGCCACTATGCATTTGCCACTGTTCATATGCTCGGGACTATTTACCAACAATGCGGGCTATTAACCTCTGCCGGGAAAAAAATAAAAAATAAAGATGAGATCCTCCACCTTGGCTCAGCAGTGCAGGGCCATAAGGAACTAGCTATAGTGGACTGTCCCGGGCACCAGAAGAGAAACAACCCTGTGGCAGTTGGAAACAGAAGGGCAGATGAGGAAGCTTAATTGGCAGCCCTAAACAGAGTGACTCTGTTAACTTTTTCCACACCGGGGGGAACAAAAATCAGGAGACTTGGCCGCCCCAGAACATTCAGGCAACTTATCATCTGAGGAGACAGATACAGAAATCTGGGACCCTACAGAGCCAAGTTTACAATTTCAAAAAGCCCACCTTTATGTCAAAGACGTACACCAGCTCAACCACTTAGGCTCAAAGAAGTTATAGGCACTCTTAAAGGACCGAAGAAAGGACTTATTATTGACTGACTCAAAGAGGAAAAAAATAGCTGAGCAGGTGACTAGAGCTTTTCAAGTCTTCCAATTAGTTAATACTTTCCCATCCAAGATTCCTGCAGGGAAGCGCATACGAGGAACCAGACCAGGACAATTCTGGGAAGTGGACTTTTCTGAAATTAAGCCAGCAAGGTATGGACTTAAATATCTCCTAGTCTTTGTAGATACTTTTTCAGGATGGGTCGAAGCCTTCCCCATGAAGAAAGAAACAGCTCAGATGGTGGTCAAAAAGATCCTAGAAGACAGTTTTCCAAGGTTCGGCCTGCCTAAGGTAATAGGGTCTGATAACGGACCGGAATCCGTGGCCCAGGTAAGTCAGGGATTTTCCAGGACCCTGGGGATTCATTGGAAGTTATATTGTGCTTATAGACCCCAGAGCTCAGGACAGGTAGAAACGATGAATAGAACCATCAAAGACACTTAACGAAATTAATCTTGGAGACCGGCATAAAAAATTGGACTATGCTCCTACCTCATGTACTTTTTCATGCAAGAAATACCCCTCCGCCCCTTTGTGTAACCTCACCCCTTATGACATTCTCTACGGTGCCCCTCCTCCATTAAGGGACCTAACCCCAACTCTGAGATTAATGATTCCTTTCACACCCCCTTGCTAGACAGACTTAAAGCCCTTGAACAAACCAAGCACCCAGCGATACCTGTGGAAACAGTTGGCCACTGCTTATCATCCTGGAGACGAGGGAACTCCACATCGATATCAAGTGGGAGACTTCGTCTACATGAGACAGTATCGGGTGTCATCCCTGGAACCCTGCTGGAAAGGACCAGCAGGTGCTGCTTATAACACCTACAGTGGTGAAAGTGGATGGGATCACTTCCTGGATCCATGCCTCCCATCTCAATCCTGTGCCCTGTCCATACTCTGGGTGGAAACTGGAACAGACTGGTAACCCTCTCAAGTTGCATGTCTGTGGTGTGGGTAGGGCTATGGATTCTTCCCCTGACCACCAGCAGTCCTAATCCCCATCAGCCTGTTCAGCAACAATGGCAAGTTATAAATCCTACTGGGCAAGTAGTGTGGTCTATTTCACATACAGCCCCCTTATGGACTTGGTGGCCATCTCTCCACCCGGACATTTGTCAGCTTGCCATAGGCCTCTCTGACTGGGATCTCCCTGACATAGTGGGCCCCACACAGATCCCACTAAAGCCCAAACCAGGGCAACATAGACCAACTTACAACATGAATTATTGATGTCATCTCCCCAGCTCAGGTGTAAACTAGCCAGTCTTGTTTATTAAGTGAGCCCAGCTGATTTCTGAAGTCGCAAACAGGCCCAAACCTGTGGAGGACCCAGTGACTTTTATTGTAGATCTTGGGGTTGTGAACACACGGGAGCTACATTGTGAAACCCAAACTCCCCAGACAGTATGATTCGGTAGGATGAAATGACATCTGGATTGATCCCAATAAATGTGCCGCTATCCAAGTGGTGTCAAAAACTTGCTGTGGAAAAAATAGTCTATGTTACCCCCTCAATATAACTTTCACTTCCAAAGGAAGGGGCTACCTCAGAACAACATGGCCTATGGGAAATACTTGGGGAATGCGATTCTATATTAATGGCCCTGGTTATGACTTTGGTCTCTGGTTCACCATCCGGCTTAAAAAGGAAGAAAATCCCACAGCAATAGGGCCCAATCCCCTCAAGTCAGGAATTAAGCCTCCTAAACCTCCCATGCCTAGATCTACCAAAACCCGTCTACCATCTCATACTTCACAGTTTCCGTCTTTGCCTACTTCCCCAGTCCAGAGTACAGCTGACTCCTCCCCCTGGGAACTAATTAAAGGAACCTTTATGGTACTGAACTCCACACAGTCAGAACTCCTTGCATTTCAGCCCAGGTATTTGACAGCTCTGTACATTATTGTGTAATGGTGCAGATACCCCCCAGGGTTCTCTATCATGATCCAGAATCCTTTGAAGGTCTACTAGGTGGACAAACAACCCGATTTTGCCGGGAGCCAGTGTCCCTTACTCTAGCCATCCTATTGGGGCTAGGAGCTGCTGCAGGAGTGGGTACAGGAACAGCTGATATGATCCATGGGTCACAACAAATGGCCTGATTAGAAACAGCAATAAATCAAGACTTGAAGACGTTAGAGACCTCCATCACAGTTTTGCAGGAATCCTTAACCTCTCTCTCTAAAGTTGTTTTACAGAACAGGTGAGGATTAGACCTCCATTTAATAAGGGAGGGGGCCCTCTGTGCTGTACTGAGAGAAAAATGCTGTTTTTATGCTGACCATACTGGAGTTGTAAAATAATCCATGAGTAAATTGAGAAAATGCCTTGAAGAGCACCAGAGAGAAAGGGAGATTCAACAAGTGTGGTTTGAGTCATGGTTTACCTTGTCCCCCTGGTTAACTACACTCCTATCAGCCTTAGCTGGACCCCTGATCATGCTTATGGTGTTGATAACTGTGGGACCTTGTTTGCTTAACCTCATAGTTTCCTTTCTCCAGGCTCAGATTGGGCAGGTAAAACTCATGGTAATCAGACAGAAATATACTTCACTGGCAGAAATAGAATGTGAGACCCCACAAAAATTATGATTCATTACTTTTAAAATTAAAAGTAGGCAGAAAAAGGAGAAATGAAAGAATTAAAGAAATTAAAATTGAAACGTAAAGAAACAGGTTTTGTAAAGTTTACAAGCTGTGCTCAGAACCTGAAATTCCTGTGTCAGTGAAGAGAATTCCCGGAACTGCCCATTAGATGTGTTGAAATCTTTCCTGACCACCTAGTTACTTAACAACCCCTTCCCAGAAACCGTGCATCTCAGCACGTATACATCTCAGGGCTTCAACCAATCAGTTTAAATGTATACCCCTTCTCAGGGCTGACCAATCACCCCCTGCCCGAACTGTTCCCGCCAATGAATGTGCTAATCATGTTTTAGAGTTGTTATTTGATTTTCCCACAGTATATGATATTTGCTAAAGGAGGCTATGATGTATATAAAGCCCCTGCACTCTCTAAAGATTGTATATAATCTCTTCTCAAGTTGTTCTCGGGGCTCTTTGTTCTTTCCTCCTCTGAAGTGAGCTTTGAGCCCCAGCATGCTGGACCCCCAATAAACCATTTGCTGTGGCATGAGACAATAGGTGCTTGGGTTTTCTCATGTCTCCAAATCACATAAAGAATCTATACCTGACAGTCAGTAAGCCTCAAATTGAAGAAGCAGTGCAGTATTAGCGGCAGGGCTATTTGATCACTCCTGATTCAAAGGAAGGGTGTTCAGGCCACCCAATGCCCTTCTGGACTTCAAATATTACCTAGATTTCTGTTTTCATACTTATATTTCACCAGTATATTCTTGTAAATATCGCAGGTTCCCAATACCATAATTCATCCTGCAGAATGATTCCTAAACCAAATCGAACCTGTTATTACCCTTAACCATGCAATATTTCCTCAATATAACTTAACAGAAGAACAAGGATATTGTTGGTCTTACAATACAGGAATGTAGGGGATCTTCCTCCTGCTGAGAACCTCAAAGGTCCTTGCAGAAATGATCCCTGAAGAAGATGTAGACACCTATGAAAGACCTGAGAGAGCAAAAGTCAACTTCCATGTAAAACAACCTGGTCAAAATGAAGGGATGTGTCTGAAAGCCTCTCTCTTCTTAATGTAGATTAAATCGACCAAACCAGGCCTGTGTGGAGAGCTGTTCCCGGGTGCCTATGGTTGATATACCATTCTATCTTGTGAAAGTGTCACAGGAAGTATGGGCAGCCTCCATCTCATGGGACCCTTGGAAGCAACTGTTAGGAAAAAGTGGTTGCCAACCCAGTGACCTCATTCAGTTCGTGAAGGAAGTGACCTATCACACTTCCTTGGTGATGGAACTCTCTGAACTCGGGATCCAGGAAGCCAGGCACCCAGAGCCAGTCCCAGTCCCAGTCCCAGTGGTCTCATTTGTTTGGATTTACCAAGGACAGAGTCAGTCTTTCTTAGTACCTACTGAAGTGAGAATGGCCAAATGCCAGGAGAGCTCTGAAGAGGGGCCTTTTCTGAGAAAGCAGGTAGTGGCTCAACCATGGCTCCTGACAACTTCACAGAGTTGGCAAAGAAGTCCAGGTCTGAGATTGGACAGGCCATTTTGGTGGAACATAGTATGGCCCACCAGTCAGAGGACACTCAGGATACTCACAAACATACTTGGGGGAAGGAGATTCCGTTGTGGGTGTCTGTGTGAGTTTGTGGTTTTGTCTCATGTTCTGAGAATAGGTAGGAAAGGCGGTTTGTTTGTTTAGACTGGAATGTTTCTAGAAAGTCGTTTGACAACACGAGTGTTTCTATGTCTGTGTATCCCACTGAATCCGTTTTTGTAGACATTTGAAAAGAGAATTCATCAATGGTTGTGTCCTGTCTAGTAGAAAGCTTCCCAGCATTCATCTTGCCAAATTAAAGAATAAAGAGCTGCTTGCCTTATGGATGGGCAACACCTATTATCTTCTTAAGTTCCTCTTTTCTTCCTGAATACTGGCCACTCTCCAGAATAGCCTCATGGTATTATTTCCAAGATATGTACCACCTCCAAGCTCTGTGACATGATCATGTACTGGATAGCTGAAGGGAATGAGAGCATCTCAGAAAACTCAGATATCAGTGCGACCAGTAAAGTCTCAGTGGAGAAATACTACTTTGGACTTTTGCTTACCTATTGTTCTGTTGTCCTGAATGTCAGGAACGTGTTTGCCTCAGGCCACCCCTGTGTGAAACCTGAATAAATCAGTTTTCAAATGGAAAAGGATGGGCGTCACCTGTGGCTCTTTGCTTAATTGCTTTGGAAATGGATGTGGCTGAATCAGCCTCTTTGCCCTCTGTGAGGCAGTGGCTTAGATTCTCAGCACCTGATGGATCTAAAGAAAGTTTCCAAGTGTGCATCCAAAACCAAAATGGCCAAAAGAGCAGTCATTGTGGATGAAGTCTCTCGCCTTCCTCTGTAAGCTTCCTGACCTCCATCAAGTGAGAATAGGGATCTGTTGGGTCAAACCAGTTCTTCAAAGCTCTGCAGAGGCTAGCCAATAGGTGCTTGGGTTTTCTCAGGACACCAATTCACATAAAGAATCTATACCAGTCAGTTGGCCTCAAACTGGAGAAGCAGAGCAGTATTAAAGAAGGGCTATTTGATCACTCTTGGTTCACAGGAATGGTGTCTAGTCCACTCTGACTTTAGGCAAATGAGGGGCAAGGGAGCTTATTTTGGACACTGTCTTGGGCTGCGCCCGTCATGGAAACCTCTAGCTAGAGGTTATTCAGAGTGTCTATGTTGAAGAAGATGAGGGCCATGTGGGAGTTTTTTGGTTTTAATTGTGGTCAATTGTTGGTGGTTAGAAGAGAATCCTGGGTGCACCTGGGCTGGAATTCTGGTGCAATTCCCCTTAAAGACTGAGTTCTGGAACTGACCTCAGAGAAGTATTGCCATTAATTGTGTTGGGATTTTAGGCGGCCATGCATGAGAGTCGCCATTGGAAACTGAGATCTAAGCCTGGGGTGGCTATTCACCAAGCACTGTCAATCTCAGCCAGGACATCACATGATTTTATTCTGAAAGACTTGGCAGCCATTGTTGACAGTCAAAACACACATGGACCTCACATTGTAGAGCTCAATGGGCCTGGCTTCATGTGGCCTTTTGGCCACTCTTTGGGAAGACTTGCCTCTGAAAATTCTCCAGAGTTTTCCTTGAAATGTGCTTCCTAAAAATTTAATGGTTCCTGAATGAATTGAAACCCACAGTTTCTCCAACTTCATCCTTGAAAAATGTCTAGATTATTACCATGAAATTTTTGAAATTTCCACGACCAGGTGGCACGGGAGAACCTTTGGATGTCCTGTTGCTGATCAAGAGTGTACCAGACAGTGCCTTCCTTGACTGGGTTTCATGAAAATGGTGTAGAACAGAGCTGCCAGTATGGTGGAGCCTGCTGAGTAGTGGGCCCAGAGCTGTGGTGTGCAGTTGTGTGATAAAACATTTGTGGTGGGGTCATGTGGATATTACTTTGGCTTCCAAATGCTTGTGACTGACATGGTGCAGCCATCATATCTTTGTATATTAAGCCATCTTGTTAGATGGAGAGTTTTCAGGGCAATGTTCAGAATCAAGTTGCTACGGTCAAGGGGGCAAGCAATGTGGCGTAGAAGCCTGGTTGGTGCATTCTCCTGCAGACCCTTACACACCACACGTGACAGAACTCCCTCCAGCACTGTGTCCCAGTGGAACTCCTTGTATTTTGTGAAGCAAATACCAAACTCCCAGTGCAGCAACAAGAAACACAACAAAATTGGAGAATGACCAAATGGCTTCACAGTCTATGGAAAGATTCTTAGACCCCAGTGGCCACAGTAAACCCACAAAGAGAGAATTCAGCACTGCTACCTCATGTTCATTGGAAAATAAGAAACCATGTCCTCCATGTAACAGATGCATACACAGCTTTGATGGTCTCACTACAAAGGAAGCTAAAGCTCCTGAAAACAACATATATTTCAAGTGTACAACCTCAAAGACAGTTTCCCAGATGTCTTGAGGCCTGCACACTTCCATGTTTGTGGAGTTTTTACAGTCTCCATTACTTTTGGAAACTCCTCTACCACCTCCAGTGTTGTGAACTCCAGAGCATTTTCCATTCCAGATATGTATTCCTAGATTTTCTAACTCTTCTCCTCTAATTGTATCTTACTGGGGGCTAAGGTAATGTCAAGGCATTGTTCTGGATGAGAGTGGGAAGATTTTTTTGTAGCACATATTTGCATACACATTGGATTCATTTTCCAATTATTCATTCAAAATACTGAATCCCTCATAGTAACCCACTCCCTACTAGACTCTGACTACAAATCCTATTATGATAGATAAAAATAGACCAAACCAAATTGAAATACAAGTAGTTCAGAGGATGCAAGGTTAACATTTGGACGTTCCTTTTGCATTATATATGGTAGGAGTTTTAAATCTAGTCATTTTTTTGTTGAAACACTTCTCCATGTGTTTTTAAAGTTAACAAATATGTGAATTCATGTCTCCATTTCTCTGTAGCCTATTCAGCACATATATTTTTATATGCACATATAGAATCCTACCTGGTACCACACGTACATTCTTGTGAGGTGGCTCACTTGGCAGATACAAACTGTGAGAAGAGATCACTCCTGTTAAACACTGTTGAAACTGAAAATTCAACCTATGAGTGAGTATCCTAGCTGAACAACATTATACATAAATTCATGTTCAGTAAAATGAATATTTTTAGATCTGTGGATGATATATATTTCATGGTGAATTTCATTTGGCTTGTATATTAATACTTTTTAATTTCTGTGTGTGTATTTTAATATATATATATATATATATATATATATATATATATATATATATATATATATACACTCTCCAGAGTTTTCAAAATATGAAATAAATGTATCTTATTATGTACTCCCTAAATTCATTAATATTTAAGTGCGTATTTATAATCAACTTTTCATAAGATTATTCTAAGACATATTCATCCTCCTGAAATACGTATTTGTTTCCTAGTACTGAAAACTAAGTTAAGTGAATTGTGCATACATATCCTAATATTTTTACACTAATTGACCCAGGTTAATATAAATGCAAGTAGATTTCTATAGGACATGATGTGTATTTTGACGTTCATTTTTTTTCAACACTTGTACATTACTATTTCCTCAGTTTATGCACATCATAAGATATATATTTCATCCACAAGTTCACAAATTTAAAGGCTTTTGTTTCACTTTCAATCACTTCCTGCTTCAGAACACATGTATTCCTCCAGGTTACATGACTGGTCTTTTCATGAGACTTCTTTCCAAACACATTATTTTCGATTTCCACAATTACTTTTGAAGCAAAACTCACACATTCTTCATGATAAACCATAACCCTAATATTACCATTAGATGTGTAACTGGTTTGAATGAATGGATATATATCAATATAAGGTTTCCTGTATATTTTCAGATATCAATTTGAACCATTATTTAAGTTGGAACCAGTTATATTATTTATTCACAGTATGGTCTATTCATGCATTATTTCTATATTCATAGACACAGTGTACACCTATTTGTATTCATAATACTAATTTACACGTCTTCAAAATACTGTTCCTAGAAATGGTGAAAGAAATACTCATGTCACCTGATCTACATATACATTTTATCACAGTAATATTCTGGAAACAAAAAGCAAATGTCACACTTATGATTGTACTAAAGCCTAAATGGAAATTGAACATGGATTACTAAAATCATCCATGTCCAGTTTGCCTATTGCTCTCAAATGTGGATCCTATTGGTGACTACATATTTGTTTCTTCCTAAGATTATATATTCAACCTCAAACCTGTTGAAAATGTCTAATCCTATTACTCACCTTATACTTTGCCTGATTTCCTAATGTCTCTATTGATATATATTTTCCCCAGTTCATCATTGTGACTGCCTCTTAACATGTGCTGACATTTACATTCACTCTCTACATGAAACCCTATTGCTAAAGACCATTTTGTCCAAATCCTATACTCACTCATCTTTCTAAAACTACCGTCTATCTTTCTAATCCTACCGACTATCCCTTTTTGACTGCATGTTCTCTTCGACATTCAATCATCCAAGGTACAATATCCTATACCATTGTATATTGATTTATCTGAGACATCTGTGCAGAAATTAATTTAAAGCTAAGTATCCCAATCAAAAGCCCAATGCCCTTCTGGGCATCAAATCTTACCTAGATTTCTGTTTTCATACCTATATTTCAACTGTATATTTTGTAAATATCACATGTTCCCATAACCATTATTCATCCTGCAGAATTATTCCTAACCCAATCGAACATGTTGTTAATCCTAACCATACACTGTTCCCTCAATCTAACTTTACAGAAGATCAGGGAGAGAGTTGGTCTTCCAATACTGGATTGTAGGGTATCTTCCACCTGATGAGAACCTCAAAGGTCCATGCAGAAATGATACATGGAGAAGAAGGCAGCTATGAAGGACCTGAGAGAGCAAAAGTCATTTTCAATGTTAAACAATCGGGTCAGGATGAAGAGATGTATCTGAATCAGCCTTTCTCTTCTTAATATAGAGAAGATGGACCAAACCAGGCCTCTGAGAAGAGCTGTTCCCGGGTGCCTATTGTTGATATACCATTCTAACTTGTGAAACTGTCACAGAAAGTAGGGGCAGTCTCCATCTCCTGGGACCCTTAGAAGCAAATATCAGTACACACTTCCTTGGTGATGGAACACTCTGAACTTGGGATCCAGGAAGCCAGGCACCCAGAGTAAGTCCCAGTCCCAGTCCCAGTGGTCTCAATTGTTTGGATTTACCAAGGACAGAGTCAGTCTTTGTTGGTACCTACTGAAGTGATAATGGCCAAATGCCAGGAGACCTCTGAAGAGGAGCCTTTTCTGAGAAAGCAGGTAGTGGCTCAACCATGGCTCCTGACAACTTCACAGAGTTGGCGAAGGAGACCAGATCTGAGACAGAACAGGCCATTTTGGGGGAACATAGTATGGACCACCAGTCAGAGGACACTCAAGATATTCACCAACATACTTGGGGGAAGGAGGTGCCGTTGTGGGTGTTGGTGTGAGTTTGTGGTTTTGTCTCTTTTCTGAGAATAGGTAGGAAAGACTGTTTGTTTGTTTGGACTGGAATGTTTCTAGAAAGTCGTTTGACAACGTGAGTGTTTCTATGTCTGTGCATTCCACTGTATCTGTGGTTGTAGACATTTGAAAAGCGAATGCATCAATGGTTGTGTCCTGTCTAGTAGAAAGCTTCCCAACATTCATACTGCACAATTTAAGAATGGAGAGAGGCTTGCCTTATGGGTGGGCAACACCTACTATCTTCCTAAGTTCTTGTTTTCTTCCTGAATACTGGCCACTCTCCAGAATAGCCTCATGGTTTGGATTCCAAGATATGTACCACCTCCAAGCTCTGTGACATGGCCATGTACTGGATAGCTGAAGAGAATAGAAGCATCTCAGAAAACTCACATATCAGTGTGACCATTAAAGTCTCAGTGGAAAAACACTGCACTGGGCCTTTTGCTTACCTATTTTTCTGTTTTCCTAAATGTCAGGAAGATCTTTGCCTCAGGAAACCCCTTTGTGAAGCCAGAAAAAAAGAGTTTTCAAATGGAAATGAATGGGCATCACCTGTGGCTCTTTGCTTAATTGCTTTGGAAAGAGATGTGGCTGAATCAGCCTCTTTGCCCTGTGTGAGGCAGTGGCTTAGATTCTCAGCACCTGATGGATCTAAAGAAAGTTTCCAAGTGTGCATGCAAAACGAAAATGGCCAAAAGAGCAGTCATTGTGGATGAAGTCTCTCGCCTTCCTCTGTAAGCTTCCTGACCTCCATCACGTGAGAATAGGGATCCTTTGTGTCAAATCAGTTCTTCAAAGCCCTACAGAGGCTAGCACATAAGGGCTTGTGTTTTCTCATGACACCAATTCACATAAAGAATATATACCAGACAATCAGTAGGCCTCAAATTAGAGAAGCAGAGGAGTATTAAGAGCAGGACTATTTGATCACTATTGGTTCACAGGAAGGGAGTCCAGGCCACCCTGACTTTAGGCAAATGAGGGGCAAGGGAGTTCATTTGGAAAACTGTCTTGGGCTGTGCCCCTCATGGAAACCTCCAGCCAGAGGTTATGAAGAGTGTCTATGTGGAAGAAGATGAGGGCCATTTGGGAGTGTTTTGGTTTTAATTGTGGTCATTTGTTTGGTGGTTGGAAGAGATGCCTAGGTCCACCTGGGCTTGAACTCTGGTGTGATTCCCCTTACAGATTGAGTTCAGGAACTGACCTCAGAGAAGTATTGCCATGAATTGTGTTGGGATTTTAGGAGACCACGCATGAGAGTTGCCTTTGGAAACTGAGATCAATGCCCAGGGTGGCTTTCCACAGAGCATTGTCAATCTCTGCCAGGGCATCACATTATTTTATACTGAAAGACTTGGCAGCCATCGTTGACAGTCAAAACACACATGGGCCTCACATTGTAGACCTCAATGGGCCTGGCTTCATGTGTCTTTTTAGCCACTCTTTGGGAAGCCTTGCCTCTGAGAATTCTCCAGAGTTTCCTTGAAATGTGCTTCCTCAAACATTAATGGTTCCTGAATGAATTGAAACCCACAATTTCTCCAACTTCATCCTTGAAAAATGGCTAGATAAATACCATGAAATTTTTGAAATTTTCATGACCAGGTGGCACTGGAGAACCTTTCAATGTCCTCTTGCTGATGAAGTGTGTACCAGACAGTGCCTTGATTGACTAGGTTTCATGAAAATTATGTAGAACAGAGATACCAGTATGTTGGAGCCTGCTGAGTAGTGGGCCCAGAGCTGTGGTGTGCAGGTGTGTGATAAAACATCTGTGGTCGGGCCATGTGTATCTGCCATTGACTTCCAAATGGCTTGTGGCTGACATTGTGCAGCCAGGCATCACTTATATGTCTGATAACTCTCCATATAAGGCATCTTGTTATATGGAGATGTTTCAGGACAATGTTCAGAATCAGGTGCAATGGTCAAGGGGACAAGCTATGTGGGATAGAAGCCTGGTTGATGCATTCTCCTGCAGACCCTGAACCATCTCATGTGAAAGAACTCCCTCCAGCACTGTGTCCCAGCTGAATTCCTTGTATTTTGTGAAGCAAATAACAAAGTCCCAGTGCAGCAGCAAGAAACACCACGAAAAGTGGAGGATGACCAAATTGCTTCACAGTCCACACGGGGAGTCACTTAGCCTTCAGTGGCGACAGTTTACCTACAAAGAGTGAATTCAGCACTGCTGCCTCATGTCCTTTGAAAAACAAGAAACCATGTCCTCCAGGTCACATAGATGCAGATCCAGCTTTGATGGTCTCATTAGAAAGAAAGCTAAAGCTCCTGACAACAACATATATGTCAAGTGCCCATCGTCAGAGGCAGTTTCTAAGGAAGTCTTCAGGCTGGCAGAGCTCCATGTTTGATAGCATTTACCTATTAGACCAGGATGCAAGAAAAGACCACTGACTCCAATTAAAATCAAGTTAAAGCAAGCTTATATTTTCCACTGCCCAGGTGGCCTCTCCCTCCCAAACCAGTGGGAACAAGACAGCCACCCAAATTTCCTACAGCCCAGGTTTATAACCCAGAATTTTACACTACAGGGGGGTTAAAATATCAGAACTCTGACAAGCATCAAACTAATTGTAGTTTATATATATATATGTAAATATATATATATATATATATATATATATATATATATATATATATATATATATATATATATATATATATATTATGTAAATATATATATATATATATATATATATTTATATATATATATTTGCTGGCCCCAACATCAGAATTTATGAAGACCATTAGAGCCTCAGAGAGGGTTCATTGTCTGGCCAGGGAAGGCCAGTATTTATGAGGTGTCAATAAAGTTTCATAGAGGGCTATTCCTGGTCAAATAGCCAGGCATGGGTGAGTTCAAGGCCACGGGCAGGCATTGCAAGCAGGTTCAGAATTTGGTGTAATTTATAGTTAAGCCAAAATTTTCTTTTCATGGCTTTGTGGCAAGATGGATCCCAATTTTAATAAAAGATCAGGTTGGGTCTATCATTCCCCCCTTTTCTAATGTGTCCCTTTCAAATCTTTGATAGGGTAGGGGAAGAGCACTGAGGGAATTTTAATACCTCACGTAACAGTCTCCATATTTTTTGAACTCACACAAAACCAGTCTCCCTGATTTTACCTGACTTAATTAATTACTTAAAATGAAAGTCTATTTATTTTTGGCTCCATTGTTGTAAGAAGAGTGGCGTCACTCATTTTGGCTTCTTCTGAGCTGAGAGATGGTGACATGAGGGGGCACAGCATGAGGGACATGAGTTGCCTTTTAGAAGTCAGTTCGGTTTGAAGTCTGGTTGTGGTAAAACAGTTTGTAAAGTCATCTGGGGATGGGTTCTTCTATGAGAGAAACAAAAACCATGAGTACTGAATAAATGTTGCAGCAGCTGAAACAAGTCACTGTATAGATGTCCCCTCATCTGTCTTCAATATCCCCAGTTATCAGGACTTTCAACTTAATATTTAACTTTTAGTGTCACAGTTGTCCCACCCCATAAGATACAGTTTAATAATTTAATGTCATCTGATCTTGCAAATTCCTTTTACTAGTATGACCTCTGTGTGTAATAGAGAAACCTTTAATTCTGTTAATCAGGGCTGGATAATCATACTAGCAAACACCAAGCCTACCTGTGTAGGTTAGGAATATCTGTAGGCCTTAAACAAAAAACTTCTGCCTCTGGTAGCTCCTCTTGATAGTCTCTTTTTATTCTCATCAGGCATTCCTCTCTGAGAATCCTTCTTTGTAGCCTCCAGTCTTACTTATTTTGGGAGGCTACCATAAAGTGTATACGTGAAAATATTTTCATTACTATTATTATTTAAAATGCCCAGGAATGGCTGTATTTTGGGTTTATCTGTCTTTGCTAAGAGTTTTAGATGAAGCAGTAAAACTGACTTTTGTTTCTATCTATTGTTAACAGTCAGCTGAGATTTTATGGGAGTCATTTCTGGGGAAACTTGAGAGCAGCTTCTCAGTTCTGCTAGTGCCATTTGCGCTAGGTGATTCCAGGTCTTGCTTGACCATGTGGCTTCTCTCAGAAGCATCAGGAATATCTCCCTTCTCTGATGACTCTCTTCTTCGTAGAAAATGCACTGATTGGCTTTCTGTTCTCCAGTGGCCTCATTAATCTTCCTGATCAGGAGTTTATGTGGCTGAGAGTTGCAAAGTTCTTTAGAGAAGTCTCCTGTTCCCTGGATACAAACTGACTCAGAGGGCAAGAGCCAAAATTTGTTTTATTGTCCCTTTTCATTTAAATTAAATTTTAAATCCTAATCTTAAACATCCAGCAAATAAATTTTAACAGCCTTATATTAAGAGTACTGTGCTTTAATGTCTATAATTTAAAATTATTTATCTTTTTATTATTTGGGATCTGTATTTTTCTGTCTTGTAGGTGATGCCTTATTATCTTAAATTAACCAATGTTGTGTTCAAAAGCAACTCTTTTGTAAAACACTAACAGGGAATCTTTAGTTAACTTATAAGGAAATTACAAAATAAAATTAACAAGAGTAAAAATACTTAGTTCGTGTAATAGCTACCCTGAATTTTTGGCTGAGTTATAAATTATATCCCCTTTTTGAGATTCTAGTAATCTTGACAGAAAAAAAAAAACTTCTGAACATAACTTTAAATTAAATAACATCTGACCTACTGCTTTCGTAGTTATTCTCACATGTTGTAAGATGAGACACAGAGCCTTATCTCAGGTAAGGCAGGGCTCTATATAAATCTTAAGTCTTTTAGTTCTAAAGCTGATCTTTTTTTTTTAAATCTCATCTTACACAGTTTACATAAATTGTTTGAGGTCACATGAACATTAGCTAACACCATATGATATCACATTTAAAACATGAATTAAAGAAAGGCTGAAAGTTTTTAACCTTTACATAGATTAGGCGCTCATTAACTTAAAAATATATTTAAATTTTTCCCCAATGTAAAAAGTAACATAAAACTTTACATATCTTATTGATAACAAGTAAATAAATCCCCAATATATATATATTTTTTACCATACAACTTCAGAACACCAGCTTGATGTAATGCTCTTTTAAAGTTTCTACCTTACAGACTTGTATACCTGGAAGATATGAGCACATTAATAGCATCACAATGACATTGATGTTTTTACATTAACCAAATTTAGCTTTTAAAGAAATTCCAGTACAGTGCTCTAAAATAACAGTTCTTATTTAATCAGTTGTTTAATTTTTATGGTTGCTTGCTCTAGAAAAATAAAAATAAACACAATGTTATGGGTAAACTTTTGTTTTCAGAAATTTGTGTCGCTTTATCACATGACTGATTTTTACAATCTTATACAGACTTTAGAACAAACTTATACAGACCTTACTAAATCAATCAGATATCTAACAAAAGTACTCATGAATGAGTAATCCCATATCAAATTTACTTCACTTATTTATCAAAATATTAGAGAAATGTATTGAACAGTGTAAACCATTTTTTTGTTAAAGGAAAAGTCCTAGAACCAAGGCATATTAGACATTTTATAGACATTAATATTTTATTAGATTTTTGAGCAGCTAGAAAAACTTGTAAGCTTAAATTTAAAGACATTTATTGTTATTTGTTTATCCAAATTTAAAGTGAACCATTTAACTCACGTGAATTAAAGATCTTCGAATCCACTTTTTAAAATTTGTTTTTATGAGTGCATTTTTTTAATGATCGCTCCTTATATATGTTAATTTGTATATCATATATATGATATACGAACATATGGATATATGGACATACAACACATAACAAAAGTGTGCACAAATAATAATAGTAAGGCCTTGTAGCTTTTCACAGGTGAAATCTCCATTGCAATGTTTCAGAACTCCACTGTTGGTCAAAGATAGAACTGATGAGAAAAATATTAACCTAGTTCTCTAGGACCAAAATAATGAGCTCAAAAAAAATACAGAATCTAAGGAAAAAAATGAGAGTCCTAGAAAAAATGACTGGACAGTAATTAGTAAATACCATACGATTTACCTTTTTTTTCCCACTTAGACATCAGATCAGTCTCCTACTGAGCTTGCAGGCTTCTTTCATTTACATTTCAACATAAGTCCTGGCTGAGTTCTGGAAGGAGCTGGACAAAACTGCTATTCTTAGCGGACACCTCAGGCCTAAGGCACTTTAACCATAATTTTCAGGTGAGAATGTTGAAAATTATGATACAATTTTAAGATACAATTCAAAATTTTATACCTTAACATCTTGTTTTGTCAACAGATACCATACTATGATTTACTATCCTTGTCCAAATTAATGCACTGACACACTGTGACATTTTCCCAGGCTACCCAATTAAAAATTGGTGAAAAAAAAGACTAAATGATTGGGAAGTTACTTGCCAACTTGGAAGTAGAATTCTTTAGTTTTCCATTTTAAGTATTTAAGTTCTCTGGCATGAATTATCTGAAATCATAAACTAAAAAATTACCTAAACCCGACTTTTAACTGCAAGATTGAGCAATGCTACAAAAACCCATCCAGATACCATATTGTTACAATAAAACATCATCATTTAGACACACATTCAGCTAAGATCATTCCCAAGAAACAATTTATAATATCAACACATTATTGCACATGTCTTAAATGGCCAGAAACAAAGACAAAAGACAGACAGAAAGGAGCTCCAGACTATGGCTGACAGGACAGAAGCCTTTAAAACAGCAGATAAGAGAAAAATCTCCTACACCAGTGGCATGATAGATGTCCCCAGAAGGGCATCAGATGTTTTCACATAGGGGCAACCTGAAATGTAATATCAAAGGTCTCCATGGTGACTTTACTGCATTTAGTGTCTCCTTTTTCTTTTTCTCTTTTTTAAGAAAACAGAGGTGGCATAATACTTACAGTGCAGGGAAGGAAGAAGGGAATTTACTGAAGCAACAGGACTTCGGCAGCTGCTGGGAGTCCCGCAGTCCCGTCTTTTACTTACAGGATTAGCTCCTCTGGTTTGGTTCCACCCCAAGCATGCTGAATCTCCTAACATTTCAGTAGTCAGCTCTCAAAAATTCCGGGGTCGGGGGGGTATCAAAATTCGTAACTTAAATTTCGGTTCTGGACCTTGAAGCCAATTAATACCAATTTAATATAAGGACAGAGTTTGAGAAAAAGTAAAAGGGAGGTTTACTGCTTGCTAACAAAGGATAAAATCAGGGGACTCTGTCCAAAGTTGTGACTCTCTTGATCTGGAGGGACAAGGGGTTTTAAAGGAGCTTCACTTGTTTACCTGGGAGATACTCAGTTATTAGGTCTCCAGCAGGCATTGCCCTCTGCAGTGGGTGTGCTCCACACAGCCAGCTAGGGGCTTCTCTCATCCTGCTTAACAAAGGGGGATATAGTGCATCACATTTCTTTAAAACACAGTCCAAAGGGGTGACAGGCTTACATGCTTCATTACCCATTTTCACGTCCAATATCCTTAAGTTTTTACCACAGAAATCACACAACAAAACGCACAAAAACAAACAAATAAAAACCATTTAGAACACAGAACAAAACACAAAAAAAAAACAGAAACTCGGCGAATAAACAGAAAACCAGAGGAGCAATGCAGCGTCTTGCTAAAGCTCCGGGGTAGGAGCTCCTGCGTGCCAGTCGGCACCTCTCTAAATTTCAGAGGTATTCCCTACAGAAAAGAACAGAGGAAAGAAGGATTCCTATTACTGTCCCGGACAGGAGTATATGTGAGCCTTCCCAGGCCACCTCTCTGTCATCAGAAGAGTACTCCCTTAACCGGATATCAGATGTTATAAAGGCGCCTCTTACCTATGAAGGCCTCCTCCACCAGGTGCTTGATAATAGTTTTAGTGCGATGGTTCACTGCAGTGATCCACGGACTGAAGGCTCATTCCAAGGCCTTGGAACTTGGCTCTCCAGCCTGGAGTCCTGGAGGATAGGCCAGCTTCAGAATTTCCAGCAGTCTGGCTTTGTGATCTGGTCGGGTCATGTTGCTGGGGAACTCCAAAATGTTAGTCCAGGACACAAGAAAAGACCACTGACTCCAATTAAAATCAAATTAAGGCAAGCTTAATATTTCAACCAGCCAGGCTGCCTCTCCCTCTCAAAATGGCGGGAACAAGACAGCAACCCCACCTTTCCTACAGCCCAGCTTTATAGCCCAGAAAGTTACACAAAAGGGGGGTTACAGAAAACAGAACTTTGACAAGCATCACACTAATTGTAGTTTACATTTGTTTTTTCTGGCCCCAGCATCAGAAATTATGAGGACCATTAGAGCCTCAGAGAGGGTCATTGTCTGGCCAGGGAAGGCGAATATTTATGAGGTGTCATTAAAGTTTCAGAGAGGGCTGTTATCTGGTCAGAGAGCCAGGCATGGGTGAGTTCAAAACATGGTCAGGCATTCTAAGCAGGTTCAGAATTTGCAGTAATTTATAGTAAAGCAAAAATTATCTTTTCATGGCTTTGTGGCAAGATGGCTCACAATTTTAATGAAAGATCATGTTGGGTGATCAACCCTGTCCCCTACTTTTGGAAAATCCTCTACCACCTCCAAGGTTGTGAACTCCTGAGCATTTTCCATTCCAGATATGTATTCACAGAATTTCTAACTCTTCTTCTCTAATTGCGTCTTACTTGGGGCGAAGTTAATGTCAAGCCATTGTTCTGGATGAGAGTGGGAAGAATATTGTGCAGCACATAATTGCATACACATTGGATTCACTTTCCAATTTTCCAATTGAAATACTGAATTCCTGACAATAACCCATACCCTTCTAGACGCTAACTACAAATACTAATATGATGGAGAAAAATAACCCAAACGGAATTGAAATACAAGCAGTTCAGAGGAGGCATGGTGTATATTGGACTTGCCTTTTGCAAGATAAAAGGTAGGTGTTATAAATCTAGTCATTTTTTAATTGAAATAGTTTTATATGTGTATTAAAGTTAACAAATATGTGAATTCCTATCTCCCTTTCGCTGTAACCTATTCAGCACATTAATTTTTATATACACATATAGAATCCTACCTGATATCACACGTACATTTTTGTGAGGTGCCTGACATTGCAGATACAAATTGTGAGAAGAGATTACTCCACCTAAATGCTGTTGGAACTGAAAATTCAAGCTAATGGTGAGCTTCCTAGTTGAATAACATTATACATAAATCCATGTTCAGTAAAATGAATATTTTTGCATCTGTGGATGATATATATTTCATGGTGAAATTCGATTGGCATATATAATTCTACTTTTGAATGTCTTTGTTTGTGTGTGTGTTTGTGTGTGTGTGTTTGTATATATATATATATATATATATATATATATATACAAAATAAATCTCCAGATTTTTCAAAATATGAAATATATGTGTCTTATATACACTCCCTAAATTCATTCATGTTCATGTATGTGGATTAATAATCAACTTTTCACAAGATTATTCTCAGAAATATTCATCCACCTGAAATACATATTTGTTTCCTAGTACTGAAAACTAACTTCAGTGAAAGGTGCAAACAAATCCTAGTATTTCTACATTAACTGACCTAGTTTAACATCAATGCTAGTAGATTCCTATGGGACATGATGTGTATTTTGACATTAATTATTATTCAACACTGGTACATTACTATTTCTTCAGTTTATGCACATCATAGGATATATATTTCATCCACTACTTAGCAAATTTATAGGCATTTGTTTCACTTTCAATCACTTCTTGCTCCAGAACACATGTATTTCCCTATGTTTCTTGACTGGTCTTTTCATGAGACTTTTTTCAAATATATTATTTTCAATTTCCATGATCAATTTTTAAGCAAAACTCACACATCCTTCATGATAAAACATAACCCTAAGATGACCATTAGATATATAACTGGTTGGAATGATTGATTGTGCATCATTATAACATTTCTTATATATTTTCAGATATCCATTCAATCCATTATTTAAAGTGGATCCAGTTATATTATTTATTCCCAGTATGGTCTATTCATGCGTTATTGCTATATTCATAGACAGAGGGTATACCTATTTGTATCCCAATACAAATTTATATGTCTTCAAAATATTGCTCCTGGAAATGGTGTTAGAAATACTCATGTCACGTGATATACATATACATTTTATCACAGAAATATTCTGGACACAAAAAGCAAAGGTCACACTTTCAATTGTACCAAAGCCTAAATGGAAAGTGAGCATGGATTACTAAAAACATCTATGTCCAGGTTGCCTAATGCTCTCAAATGTCAATCCTATTGGTGACTACATATTTGTTTCTTCCTAAGATTATATATTCAACCTCAAGCCTGTTGAAAATGTCTAATCCTATCACTCACTTTGTACTTTGCTTGATTTCCTAATGTCTTTATTGATATCTGCTTTCCCTCATATTTTCCCCAGTTCATCATTGTGACTGACTCTTCACATGTGCTGACATTAACACTCACTCTCTAACCGAAACCCTATTGCTAAAGAACTTTTTGTCCAAATCCTATACTCACTCTTCATTCTAAACCTAACGACTACCTTCCTCATCGTACTGAATATCGCTTTTTGACTGGATGTTCTCTTCAACATTCAATCATCCAAGGTACAAGGTCCTATGCCATTGTATATTGATTTATCTGAGACAACTGTGCAGCACATAACTCAAAGCTAAGTATACCACTTAAGGGTCCAATTCCCTTCTGGGCTTCAAATCTTTCCTAATTTTCTGCTTTCATACTTATATTTCACCTATATACTCTTGTAAATATCGAAGGTTGCCAATACCATTATTCATCTCGCAAAATGATTCGTAACCCAAATCAAACATGTTATTAACCCTAAACATACACTGTTCCGTCAATATAACTTACAGAAGAGCAGGGACAGAGTTGGTCTTACAATATAGGAATGTAGGTGATCTTCCACCTTCTGAGAACCTCAAAGATCCATGGAGAAATGATCCTTGGAGAAGATTTATGCAGCTATGTAGGACCTGAGAGAGCAATAGAAATCTTCCATGGCAAACAACCTGGTCAGGATGAATTGATGGGTCTAAGTCAGCCTCTCTTTTCTTATTGTAAAGAAGTTGGAAGAAACCAGGCCTGTGTGGAGATCTGTACCTGGGTGCCTAAGGTTGATATTCCATTCTAACTTCTGAATGTGTCAGAGGATGTTGGGGCAGCCTCCATCTCATGGGACCCTTGGAAGCAACTGTTAGGACAAAGTGGTTTTCAAGGCAGTGACCTCATTCAGTTCCTGAAGGAAGTGACCTCTCCTCACTTCCTTGGTGATTGAATTCTCTGAACTTGGGATCCAGGAAGGCAGGCAGCCAGAGCCAGTCCCAGTCCTAGTCCCATTGGGCTAACTTGTTTGCTTTTTCCAAGGACAGAGTCAGTCTTTCTTGGTACCTACTGATGTGAGGATGGCCAATTGCCAGCAGAGCTCTGAAGAGGCACCTTCCCTGAGAAAGCAGGTAGTGGCTCACCGCTGTCTCCTGACAACTTCACATAGTTGGCCAAGGAGACCAGATCTGAGAGAGGACAGGCCATTTTGGGGGAACATAATATGGCCCACCAGTCAGAAGACACTCTGGATAGTCACAGACCTACTTGGGGGAAGGAGGTGGCTTTGCCGTTGTGGGTGTGAGTTTGTGGTTTTTTTTCTCGTGTTCTGAGAATATGTAGGAAAGGCGTTTTTTTCTGGTGTGGAGTGGACTGTTACTAGTAAGTCCTTTGACATTGTGAGGGTTTCTATGTCTGTGTATCCCACTGTATCCGTGGTTGTAGACATTAGAAAAGAGAATGCATCAATGGATTTGTTTTCTCTAGTAGAAAGCTTCCCCACATTAATACTGCCCAATAGATTAATGGACTTCACTTTGCCTTATGGATGGGCAACACCTACTGTCTTCTTAAGTTACTGTTTTCTTCGTGAATTCTGGCCACTCTACAGAATACGCTCATGGTTTTGTGTCCCAGATATGTAACACCACAAGGCTCTGTGACATGGCCATGTACTGGATAGCTGAAGAGATTGAGAGCATCTCAGAAAACTCAGATATCAGTGTGACCAGTAAAGTCTCAGTGAAGAAACCCTTCTTGGGCCATTTGCTTACTTGTGTTTCAATTACCCTGAATGTCAGGAAGGTCTCTGCCTCATGCCAAACCTTTGTGAAGCCTGAAGAAAACTGTTTTCATATGGAAATGAATGGGCTTCACCTGTGGCTCTTTGCTTAATTGCTTTGGAATGGGATGTGTCTGAATCAGTCTCTGGTCCTTGTGTGAGGCTGTGACTTAGATTCTCAGCACCCAATGGATCTAAAGGAAAATCCCATGTGCTTCCCAAACCGAAATGGCCAAAAGAGAAGTCATTGTGGATGAATTTTTTTGCCTTCTTGTTTTAGGTTCCTGACCTCCATTAAGTGAGAATAGGGATTCTTTGGATTAAATGAGTTCTTCAAATCCCTGCAGAGGCTTGCCCATATGTGCTTGGGTTTTCTCATGACTCCAAATCACATAAAGAATCTATACCTCACAGCCAGTAGGCCTCAAATTGGAGAAGCGGAACACTTTAACAGCAGGAATATTTGATCACTCCAGGTTCACAGGGGGAGTGTCCAGGCCACCATGATTTTAGGCAAATGAGGGGCAAGTGAGCTTATTTTGGACACTTTCTAAGGCTGTGCCCCTCTTAGAAATCTCCAGCCAGAGGTTATGATGAGTGTCTATATGGAAGAAGATGAGGGTCCTGTGGGAGTGTTTTGATTTTAATTGTGGTCATTTTTGTGGTGGTTGGAAGGAATGACTGGTTCCACCTGGGCTTGAACTCTGGCGTGATTCCCCTTAGAGACTGAGTTCTGGAACTGAACTCAGAGAAGTATTGCCATGAATTGTGTTGGGATTTTAGAAGGCCATGCATGAGACTCACCCATGGAAACTGAGATCTAGGCCCAGGGTGTCTTTCCACAAAACAATGGGAACCTCAGCCAGGATATCACATGATTTTATTCTGAAAGATTGGCAGGTATAGTTGAGAGTCAAAACACACATGGACCTCACATTGTAGGCCTCAATTTGCCTGGCTTCATGTGACCTTTTGGCAACTCTTTGAGAAGCCTTGCCTGTGAGTGTTCTCCAGAGCTTTCATTGAAATGAGCTTTCTCAACACTTAATGGTTCCTGAATGATTTGAAACCCACAGTGCCTCCAACTTAATCTTTGAAAAATGGCTAGATAAATACCATGAAATTTTTGAAATTTCCATGACCAGGTGGCACTGGAGAATCTTTGGAAGTCCTGTGGTTGATCATGTGTATACCAGAGAATGCTTTGTTTTACTGGGTTTTATGAAAATGGTGTAGAACAGAGATGCCAGTAATTTGTATCCTGCTGAGTAGTGGGCCTAGAGCAGTGGTGGGCAGGTGTGTGATAAAACACCATGGTGGGGCCATGTGGATCGGCCATTGGCTTCCAAATGGATTATGACTGACATAGTGCAGAAATCAGACACTTATATGTAAAGGCATTTTTTATATGGAGAGGTTTCAGGGCAATGTTCAGAATCAGTTTACTATGGTTATTGGGGCAAGCTGTGTGGGATAGAAGCCTGGTTGGTGCATTCTCCTGCAGACCCTGACCCACCACACGTGACAGAACTCCCTTCAGCACTGTATCCTAGTAGAACTCCTTGTATTTGGTGAAGCAAATACCAAATACCCAGTGCAGCAGCAAGAAACACCACGAAAAGTGGAGGATGACCAAATGTCTTCACAGTCCACACGAGGAGACACTTAGCCTCCAGTGGCCACAGTTTACATACAAAGAAAGAATTCAGCACTGCTGCCTCATGGTCATTGGAATATAAGAAACCATGTCTTCCAGGTCACATAGATGCAGACCCATTTTGATGGTCTCACTACAAAGGAAGTTAAAGCTCATGACAACAACATATATTTCAAGTGCCCAACCTCAGAGGCAGTTTTCCAAGAAGTCTTAGGCCAGCAGAGCTCCATGTTTGTGGAGTGTTTACACTGTTCTTTACTTTTGGAAACTCCTCTACCACCACCAAGGTTGTGAACTCCCGAGCATATTCCATTCCAGATATGTATTCACAGATTTTCACACTTTTCTACTCTAATTGTGTCTTACTTGGGCCAAGGTAATATCAAGGCATTGTTCTGAATGTGAGTGGGAAGATTTTTGTGTAGCACATATTTACATACACATTCGATTCATTTTTCAATTTTCTATTTGAAATACTGAAGCCCTGAAACTAACACATACCCTACTATACTCTGACTAATAATTCTAATATGATGGTGAAAAATAACCCAAACAGAATAGAAATACAAGCAGTTCAGAGGAGGCATGGTGTATTGTTACAATTGCCTTTTGCATTATATAGTGTAGGAGTTATAAATCTAGTCATTTTTTTGTTGAAATAGTTCTACATGTGTTTTTAAAATTAACAAATATGTGAATTCCTGTCTCCCTTTCTCTGTAGCCAATTCAGCACATGTATTTTTATATGCACATATAGAATTCTACCTGGTACCACACGTACATACTTGTGAGGTAACTGAATTGGCAGATGCAAATTGTGAGAAAGGATAACTCCTCCTAAATGCTGTTGGAACTGAAAATTCAACCTATGGGTGAGCTTCCTAGTTGAATAACATTATACATTAATCCATGTTCAGTAAAATGAATATTTTTCGATCTGTGGATTATATATATTTCATGATGAATTTCGATTGGCATATATATTGCTACTTTTTTTCTTTTATTGGTTGCTCAAAACATTAAAAATCTCTTGACATATAATATTTCATACATTAGATTCAAGTGGCTTATGAACTCCCATTTTTAGCCCAAATAGAGATTACAGAATCACATCGATTACACATCCACATTTTTACATAATGCCCTATTAGCTACTGTTGTATTCTGCTACCTTTCCTATACTCTACTATCTCCCCTCCCCTTCCTTCCGATCTTCTCTTTTTTCCCCATCTACTGTAATTTATTTCACTCCATGTTTATTTTCCCATTCCACTCACAACAATATGTAATTTTGTGTAACAATGAGGGTCTCCCTCCATTACCATGCAATTTCCCTTTTCTCTCACTTACCCTCCCACCTCATGTCTCTGTTTAAAGTTAATCTTTTCTTCCTGCTATTGCTCCCTGCTCTGTTCTTAGTTGCTCTCATTATATCAAAGAAGATATTTGGTATTTATTTTTTAGGGATTGGCTATCTTTACTAAGCATAATCTGCTCCAGTGCCATCCATTTTTCTGCAAATTTTATGATTTTGTCATTTTTTAGTGCTGCGTAATACTCCATAGTGTATAAATGCCACATTTTTTTTATCCATTCATCTATTGAAGGGCATCTGGGTTGGATCCACAATGTATCAATTGTGAATTGTACTGCTATGAAAATCCATGTGGTAGTATCCCTGTATTACTCTCTTTTAAGGTCTTCAGGGAATAGTCAGAGAAGGGCAATAGCTGAGTCAAATTGTGGTTCCATTCACAGCTTTCCCAGGAATCTCCATACTGCTTTGCAAATTGGCCACACCAGTTTACAGTCCCACCAGCAATGTACAAGAGTATCTTTTACCCCACATCCTTGCCAGCACTTGTTGTTGTTTGACTTCATAATGGCTACCAATTTACTGGAGTGAGATGGTATCTTAGGGTGATTTTGATTTGAATTTCTCTGACTGCTAGAAATTGTGAGCATTTTATTATGTACTTGATGAATGATTGTATGTCCTCCTCTGAGAAGTGTCTGTTCAAGTCCTTGACCCATTTGTTTATTGGGTTATTTGTTATCTTATTGTCTAATTTTTTGAGTTCTTTGTATATTCTGGATATTAGGCCTCTATCTGAAGTGTGAGGAGTAAAAATTTGTTCCCATGATGTATGCTCCTTATTTACCTCTCTTATTCTTTCTCTTGCTGATAAAAAACTTTTCAGTTTAAGTAGTCCCATTTGTTGATTCTTGTTATTAACTCTTGTGCTATGGATGTCATATAAAGGAATTTGGAGCCCGACCCCATAATATGTAGATCAGAGCCAACTTTTTCTTCTATCAGACACAGAGTCTCTGATTTGATATCTAGCACCTTGATCCACTATGAGTTAACTTTTGTGCATGGCGAGAAAAAGGAATTCAGTTTCATATTGTTGCACATGGATTTCCATTTTTCCCAACACCATTTGTTGAAGATACTATATTTCCTCCATTGCATGCTTTTAGCTCCTTTATCAAATATAAAATAGTTGTAGCTTTTTGGATTAATCTCTGTGTCCTCCATTCTGTACCATTGGTCCACCCGCCTGTTTTGGTACCAGTACCATGCTGGTTTTTTTTTTTAATTAATTTTATTGTAGGCTGTTCAAAACATTTCATAGTTCTTGATATATCATATTTCACACTTTGATTCAAGTGGGATATGAGCTCCCATTTTTACCCCATATACAGAATGCAGAATCACATCAATTGCACAACCATTGATTTACATATTGCCATTCTGGTGACTGTTGTATTCTGTTGCCTTTCCTATCCTCTACTATCCCCCCTCCCCCCTCCCCTCCCCTCTTCTCTCTCTACCTCCTCTACTGTAATTCATTTCTCCCCCTTATATTTTTCCTCCTTTCCCCTCACTTCCTCTTGTATGTAATTTTGTATACCCCTGAGGGTCTCCTTCCATTTACATGCAATTTTCCTTCTCTCTCCCTTTCCCTCCCACCTCTCATCCCTGTTTAATGTTAATCTTCTTCTCATGCTCTTCGTCCCTACTCTGTTCTTAGTTACTCTCCTTATATCAAAGAAGATATTTGGCATTTGTTTTTAAGGGATTGGCTAGCTTCACTTAGCATAACCTGCTCTAATGCCATCCATTTCCCTCCAAATTCTATGATTTTTTCATTTCTTAATGCAGAGTAATATTCCATTGTGTATAAATGCCACATTTTTTTATCCATTCTTTTATTGAAGGACATCTATGTTGGTTCCACAGTCTTGCTATTGTGAATTGTGCTGCTATGAACATGGATGTAGCAGTGGCCCTATAGTGTGCTCTTTTTAGGTCTTTAGGGAATAGACCGAGAAGGGGAATAGCTGGATCAAATGGTGGTTCCATCCCGAGCTTTCCAAGAAATCTCCATACTGCTTTCCAAATTGGGTGCACCAATTTGCAGTCCCACCAGTAATGTACAAGAGTACACTTTTCCCGACATCCTCGCCAGCACTTGTTGTTGTTTGACTTCCTAATGGCTGCCAATCTTACTGGAGTGAGATGGTATCTTAGGGTGGTTTTGATTTGCATTTCTCTGACTGCTAGAGATGGTGAGCATTTTTTCATATACTTGTTGATTGATTGTATGTCCTCCTCTGAGAAATTTCTGTTCAGGTCCTTGGCCCATTTGTTGATTGGGTTATTTGTTATCTCATTGTCTAATTTTTTTAGTTCTTTGTATATTCTGGATATTAGGGCTCTGTCTGAAGTGTGAGGAGTAAAGATTTGTTCCCAGGACGTAGGCTACCTATTTACCTCTCTTATTGTTTCTTTTGCTGAGAAAATAACTTTTTAGTTTGAGTAAGTCCCATTTGTTGGTTCTAGTTATTAACTGTTGTGCTATGGGTGTCCTATTTAGGAATTTGGATCCCGACCCCACAGTATGTAGATCATAGCCAACTTTTTCTTTTATCAGACGCCATGTCTCTGATTTGATATCAAGTTCCTTGGTCCACTTTGAGTTAACTTTTGTGCATGGTGAGAGAAAGGCATTCAGTTTCATTTTGTTGCATATGGATTTCCAGTTTTCCCAACACCATTTGTTGAAGATGCTAGCCTTCTTCCATTGCATGCTTTTAGCCCCTTTATCGAATATAAGATAGTTGTAGTTTTGTGGATTGGTTTCTGTGTCCTCTATTCTGTACCATTGGTCCACCCGCCTGTTTTGGTACCAGTACCATGCTGTTTTTGTTTCCATTGCTCTGTAGTATAGTTTGAAGTCTGGTATAGCTATACCGACTGATTCACACTTCCTGCTTAGCAATGTTTTTGCTATTCTGGGTCTTTTATTTTTCCATATGAATTTCATGATTGCTTTCTCTATTTCTACAAGAAATGCCATTGGGATTTTGATTGGCATTGCATTAAACCTATTGAGAACTTTTGTTAATATCGCCATTTTGATGATGTTAATTCTACCTATCCATGAACAGGGTATATTTTTCCATCTTTTAAGATCTTCTTCAATTCTCTCTTTAGGGTTCTGTAGTATTCATTGTATAAGTCTTACACCTCTTTTGTTAGGTTGATTCCCAAGTACTTTATTTTTTCTGAGGATATTGTGAATGGGGTGGTTGTCCTCATATGTATTTTAGAGGATTTGTCGCTGATATACAGGAATGCCTTTGATTTATGCGTGTTGATTTTATATCCTGCCACTTTGCTGAATTCATTTATTAGCTCTAATAGTTTCTTTGTAGACCCTTTTGGGTCTGCTAGGTATAGAATCATGTCATCTGCAAATAGTGATAATTTGATTTCTTCTTTTCCTATTTTTATGCCTTTAATTTCTTTTGTCTGTCTAATTGCACTCTCCAGTGATTCGAGAACTATGTTGAACAGAAGTGGTGAGAGAGGGCATGCCTGTCTTGTACCAGATTTTAGAGGGAATGCCTTCAGTTTTTCTCCATTCAGAATGATGCTAGGCTGAGGCTTAGCATAGATATCTTTTACAATATTGAGGTATGTTCCTGTTATCCCTAGTTTTTCTAGAGTTTTGAACATAAAGGGATGCTGTACTTTGTCGAATGCTTTTTCTGCATCTATCGAGATGATCATATGGTTCTTATATTTAAGCCTATTGATGTGGTGAATAACATTTATTGATTTTCGTATACTGAACCAACCTTGCATCCCAGGGATAAATCCTACCTGATCATGGTGCACAATTTTTTTGATATGTTTTTGTATCCGGTTCGTGAGAAGTTTATTGAGCATTTTTGCATCTAGGTTTATTAGAGATATTGGTCTGTAGTTTTCTTTCTTTGGAGTGTCTTTGTCTGGTTTAGGAATCAGGGTGATGTTGGACTCATAGAATGAATTTGGAAGTTCTCCCTGTTTTTCATTTTCCTGAAATAGCTTGAAAAGTATTGGTATTAGTTCCTCTTTAAAGGTTTTGTAAAACTCTGCTGTATACCCATCCGGTACTGGGCTTTTCTTAGTTGGTAGTCTTTTGATGGTTTCTTTATTTCCTCAGTTGATATTTGTCTGTTTAGGTTGTCAATATCCTCCTAACTCAATCTGGGCAAATCATATGACTTAAGAAATTTATCGATGCCTTCACTATCTTCTAATTTATTGGAGTATAAGGATTCAAAATAATTTCTGATAATCTTCTGTATTTCTGAAGTGTCTGTTGTAATATTGCCTTTTTCATCCCATATGCGAGTAATTTGAGTTCTCTCTCTTCTTCTCTTCATTAGCGTGGCTAATGGTCTGTCAATTTTATTTATTTTTTCAAAGAACCAACTTTTAGTTTTGTCAATTTTTTCAATTGTTTCTTTTGTTTCAATTTCATTAATTTTTGCTCTGATTTTAATTATTTCTTGTCTTCTACTTTTTTGCTGTTGTTTTGCTCTTCTTTTTCTAGGACATTGAGTTGAAGTATTAGATCATTTATTTGTTGGTTTTTTTCTTTTTTTAAGGAATGAACTCCAAGCAATAAATTTTCCTCTTAGAACTGCTTTCAATGTGTCCCATAGATTCCGATATGTTGTGTCTGTGTTTTCATTTATCTCTAAGAATTTTTTAATATCCTCCTTGATGTCTTCTATAACCCATTTATCATTCAGTAACCTATTTTTCATTCTCCAATTGATGCATGATTTTTCCTTACTTCTTTTATCGTTGATTTTCAATTTCATTTCATTATATTCAGATAAGATGCATGGTATTATCTCTACTCCTTTATATTGTCTAAGAGTTGCCCTGTGACATAATATATGATCTATTTTTGAGAAGGATCCAAGTGCTGCTGAGAAAAAAGTGTAACTGCTTGATCTTGGGTGGTATATTCTATATATGTCAATTAAGTCTAGGTTATTAATTATGTTATTGAGTTCTATAGATTCCTTATTCAACTTTTCTTTGTAAGATCTATCCAGTGGTGAGAGAGGTGTGTTGAAGTCTCCCATAATTATTGTATGGTGGTCTATTAGACTCTTGAACTTGAGAAGAGTTTGGTTGATGAACATAGCTGCACCATTTTTTGGGGCATATATATTTATGATTGTGATGTCTTGTTGGTGTATGGTTCCCTTGAGCTGTATGTAGTGTCCCTCTTCATCCCTTTTGATTAACTTTGGCTTGAAATCTATTTTATTTGATATGAGTATGGACACTCGTGCTTGTTTCCGAAGTCCATAAGAGTGATATGATTTTTCCCAACCTTTCACCTTCAGTCTATGTATGTCTTTTCCTATCAAATGCGTCTCCTGAAGGCAGCATATTGTTGGGTCTTGTTTTGTGATCCATTCTACTAGCCTGTGTCTCTTAATTCGTGAGTTTAAGCCATTAACATTTAGGGTTATTATTGAGATATGGGTTGTTCTTCCAGTCATATTGGTTTATTTATGTTACTAAACATGGTTTGTTTTCCTCTTTGATTATTCCCCCTCTTTACTGTACTCCCTCCCGCTGTTGGTTTTCATTGTTATTTTCCATTTCCTCTTCCTGCAATGTTTTGCCGAGGATGTTTTGAAGAGATGGTTTTCTAGCTTCAAATTCTTTTCACTTTTGTTTATCATGGAAGGTTTTAATTTCATCTTCCATAGTGAAGCTTAATTTTGCTCGATACACAATTCTTGGTTGGAACCCATTTTCTTTCAGTGTTTCAAATATGTTATTCAAGGATCTTCTAGCTTTCAGAGTCTGTGTTGAAAGATCAGCTGTTATCCTGATTGGTTTACCCCTAAATGTAATCTGCTTCCTTTCTCTTGTAGCTTTTAAAATTCTCTCCTTATTCTGTATGTTGGGCATCTTCATTATAATGTGTCTAGGTGTGGATCTCTTATGATTTTGCACATTCGGCGTCCCGTAGGCTTCTAGGATATGGGATTCTGTCTCATTCTTCAAGTCTGGGAAGTTTTCTCGTATTATTTCATTGAATAGATTGCTCATTCCTTTTGTTTGGAACTCTATACCTTCCTGTATCCCAATGACTCTTAAGTTTGGTCTCTTTATGTTATCCCATATTTCTTAAATGTTCTGCTCATGGTTTCTTAACAGCTTTGCTGAGCTGTCTATGTTCTTCTCCAGTTGAAATACTTTGTCTTCATTTTCTGATGTTCTATCTTCTAAGTGTTCTACTCTGCTGGTAGTATTCTCAATTGAGTTTTTAATTTGGTTTATTGTTTCCTGCATTTCCAGGATTTCTGTTTGTTTGTTTTTTATAACCTTGATCTCCCTGTATAATTGATCTTTTGCTTCTTGTATTTGTTTATGTAATTCATTTTTGAAGTGGTCAAAGTGGTCTTTCATTGTCTGACTATGCTGTCTAATGTCTTCCTTGAGACTCCAGATAATCTGAAGCATGTATATCCTGAATTCTTTATCTGACATTCCATCTGCTGCAGATATTGCCTCTTCTAAAGTTGAGTTGACCTGCATTGCTTGTGGTCCTTTCTTTCCTTGTCTTTTCATACTGATCGCGTTTCTTTCTGCTTGGTGAAACTGTTGTGTTATTGATTTTCCCCCTATATATTTATATTGCTCTTGTATAGTTGCAAAGTCTCCCTCGCAGGCTTTGGCGGTGGTTCTGCCCCTCCTCCAATTGGGACAATGTGCCTACTACGCCGGCAGGCTGCTGTGCCTCTATTTTCGGTGGGCCTGTTCTTTCGGTGGTCACAGGTTCGCCTACCTTGCAGGCGTGAGCAGCGGCTCTGCACCTCCGCTGGCCGCTAGGCCTGTTCTGTCTGTCGTTTGCAGGTCTGTCTACCTAACAGGTGCTGGTGGCGGCTCTGCCCCTCCCCCAACCGGGGTGATGTGTCAGACGGGCCACTGGGCCTGTTTTGTCAGTGGTCACGGTATCGCCTACCTTGCAGGTGGGTGGGGCAGCTGTGCCCCTCTGCAGGTTTCTGGGCCTGACCTGCCGGTGGGTCGCAGGTCATTCATTTTTTAGTTCTAGTAGTTTTTGTACACCTTTTTGTGTCTTCTATGTATAGAATAATGTCACCCGAAAATAGTGATAATTTACGTTCTTATTTTCCTATTTTTATGCCTTTTATTTCTTTAGTATGTCTAATTGCTCTGGCCAGTGTTTCGAGAACTATATGGAATAGAAGTGGTGAGAGAGGGCATCCCTGTCTTGTTCCAGATTTTAGAAGAAATGCCTTCAATTTTTCTCCATTCATAATGATGCTAGCCTGAGGCTTAGCATAGATAGCTTTTACAATGTCGAGGTAACTTCCTGTTATCCCTATTTTTTCTAATGTTTTGAACATAAAGGGATGCTGTACTTTGTCAAATGCTTTTTTTGCTTCTATCGAGATGATCATATGGTTCTTATCTTTAAGTCTATTGATGTGGTGAATAACATTTATTGATTTCCGTATATTGAACCATCCTTGCATCCCAGCTATGAATCCTACTTGATCATGGTGCATAATTTTTTTGATGTGCCTTTGTATTCGATTCACCAGAATTTTATTGAGGATTTTTGCATGTAGGTTCATCAGATATATTGGTCTGTAGTTTTCTTTCTTTGAGGTGTCTTTTTCTGATTTCGGAATCAGCGTGATGTTGGCCTCATAGAATGAATTTGGAAGAGCTCCCTCTTTTTCTCTATGCTGAAATAACTTGAAAAGTATTGGTATTAAATCTTCTTTAAATGTTTTGTAAAACTCCGCTGTATAGCCATCCGTTCCTGGACTTTTCTTGGTTTGTAGTCTTTTGATTGCTTCTTCTGTTTCATCCATTGACATTGGTCTGTTTAAATTGTGTGTATCCTTCTGACTCAGTCTGGGAATATCATATGACTTAAGAAATTTATCGATGTCTTCACTATATTCTATTTTATTGGAATATAGGTTTTCTAAATAATTTCAAATTGTCTTCTGTATTTCGGAAGCATCTGTTGTAATATTGCCTTTTTCATCCCATATGTTAGTAATTTGAGTTCTCTCGCTTCTTCTCTTCATTAGCATGCCTAAGGGTCTGTCGAACATATTTATTTTTTCGAAGAACCACCTTTTAGTTTTGTTAATTTTTTCAATAGTTTCTTTTGTTTCAATTTCGTTGATTTCTGCTCTGATTTTAATTATTTCTTGCTTTCTGCTACATTTTTTGTTGTTTTGCTCTTCCTTTTCTAGGGCTTTGAGTTGAAGTGTGACCTCATTTATTTGTTCGTTTTTACTTTTTTTCAGGAATGACCTCCAGGCGATGAATTTCCCTCTTAAAACTGCTTTCATTGTGTCCCACAGATTCTGATATATTGCGTCTGTATTTTTATGTATCTCTAAGAATTTTTTGATTTCCTCCTTTATATCTTCTGTAACCCACTGATCATTCAGTAACATATTGTTCATTTTCCATGTGATGTAGGATTTTTCCTTCCTTTTTTTATCATTGGTTTCCAGTTTCATTCCATTATGATCAGAAAAAATTCATGGTATTATCTCAAACCCTGTATATTTACTGAGGGTTGCCCTATGACATAATATATGGTCTATTTTTGAGAAGGACCCATGTGCTACTGAGAAAAAAGTATATCCACTTGATGATGGTTGATATATTCGATATATGTCAGTTAAGTCTAGGTTATTGATTGTGATATTGAGTTCTATAGTTTCTTTATTCACTTTTGTTTGGAGGATCTGTCCAATGGTGAGAGAGGTGTGTTGAAGTCACCCATAATTATTGTGTTGTGGTTCATTCTGGAACTTGAGGTGAATTTGTTTTTTGAACATTGCAGCACCATTATTTGGTGCATAAATATTGATAATTTTTATGTCTTGTTGGTGAATGGTTCCTTTTAACAGTATATAATGTCCTTTCTTATCCCTTTTGATTAAATTAGTCTTGAAGTCGATTTTATTCGATATGAGCATGGCCACCCCTGCTTGCTTATGGGGAGCGTTGCATGGTATATTTTTTCCAAAACTTGCACCTTCAGCCTGTGTATGTCTTTTCCATTCAGATGTGTCTCCTGGAGGCAACATATTGTTGGATTCATTTTTAATCCAAGTTACCAGCCTATGTCGCGTTATTGGAGAGTTTAAGCCATTAACATTTAGAGTCACTATTGATATATGGTTTGTACTGCCGCTCATGATTGATGATTCATCTTTTTTTTTTAATTTAGTTTGTTTCTCCATGATTAGCTTTTCCCCCACCCTCAGTCATTACTGAGGCACTTCCCACTGATGGTTTTGGTTGTTGATTTTCATTTCTTCTTCGTGTATTGTTTTGCTCAAGATGCTTTGCAATGCTGGTTTTCTGGCTACAAATTCTTTTACCTTTTGTTTATCATGAAATATTTTTATTTCATCATCATACCTGCAGCTTAATTTTGCTGGATACAGAATTCTTGGTTGGCATTCATTGTCTTTCAGTGTTTGAAATACGTTGTTCCAGGATCTTCTCGATTTCAGCGACTGTGATGAAAAATCCATTCTCAACCTTATTGGTTTACCCCTTAATGTAATCTGCCTCCTTTCTCTTAGAGCTTTTAATATTTTCTCTATGTTTTGTATATTGGATATCTTCATAACAATGTGTCTTGGTGTTGGTCTACTGTGATTTTGTGTGCTCCGTGTCCTGTAAGCATGTCCAATTTGTATATCCATTTACTTTGTATTTCTGGAAATATTTCTGTAATTATTTCATTCAATAGATTACTAATTCCCTTGGTTTGAATCTGTGTACATATCCAGATGACTCATTAATTTTTTTTTTATGTTATCCCATATCTCTTGGATGTTTTACTCATGATTTTTTACCAGCCTTTCTGTGTTGGCTAGATTCATTTCAAGATGATATATTTTGTCTTCATTATCTGACATTCTGTCTTCTACTTGCTCCACAGTGTTAGTGATACTCTCAATTGACTTTTTAATTTGGTTTATCGTTTCCTTCATTTCTAGAATTATTGTTTGATTTTTTTATAATCTCTATCTCCTGATAAAGATGCATAACTTCTTCTTTTATCTGTTTATGTAATTCATTTTCAATGTGTTCTTTCACTGTTTGGATTTGCTGTCTCGTATCCTCTTTAAGTTTCAATTCCATCTGTCTAAGGTATTCCTTGAGTTCTTTATATGACCATTTTTCTGATGACTATAGGTCCTCCTGAATATTTTGGCTGTCCTTCGTTGTTTGTACTTATTTTCTTCCTTGATTTTTTGTGCTGCTCATGTTACTTCTTGCTCTGTTTGACTGTTGAGTTACTGCTTACTCTTATAAATTTATTTGATGCTTGGAAGAAAAGATATTAGAAGGAAAGGGAAGAAGTCACTAAAGAGAATGAGAGTAGGCAGGTAGAATTCGAGGAAGGGGAAATCAGAAAATTGAAAAGAAATGATAAGACAAAAGAAAAAATAGAAAAGAAAGAAAGAAAGAAAAAAATTTAAAAATAATGATCATTTAAAAGATGTAAATTAAAGTTTAAAATAATAATAATAAAATAATAATATTTAAAAAATGAAAACATATTAAAAAGTTAAAGTACAACAACAAAAAATATGAATTTACATAAAGAATCTAAACCAAACACTCAGTAGGCCTCAAGTTGGAGAAGTAGAGCAGTATTAACGCCAGGCCTATTTTTTCACTTCTGTTTCACAAGAAGGCAGTCCAGTCAACCCTGATGTTAGGCAAATGAGGGGCAAGGGAGCTTATTTTGGACACGGACGTGGGCTGTGTACCTCATGGAAACCTCCAGCCGGAGGTTATGATGAGTGTCTACATGGAAGAAGATGAGGGCCATGTTGGGGTGTTTTGGTTTTAACTGTGAACATTTGTATGGCGGTAGGAAGAGATGACTGGGTACACCTGGGCTTGAACTCTTGTGTGATTCAACATAGACACTGAATTCTGTAATTGACCTCAGAGAAGTATTGCCATGGATTGTGTTGGGCTTTTAGAAGGCCATGCATGAGAGTCGCCCTTGGAAAGTGAGATCTACGCCCAAGTTGGCTTTCCACAGAGCAAAGGGAATCTCAGCCAGGATATCACATGATTTTATTCTGAAAGACTTGGCAGCCATAGTTGAGAGTGAAAACACACATGGACCTCACATTGTAGACCTCAATGGGCCTGGCTTCATGTGACCTTTTGGCCACCCTTTGGGAAGCCTTGCCTCTGAGAGTTCTCCAGAGCTTTCATTGAAATGAGCTTACTCAACATTTAATGGTTAATGAATGAATTGAAACCCACAGTGCCTACAACTTCTTCCTTGAATAATGGCTAGATGAATACCATGAATTTTTTGAAATTCCCAAGACTAGGTGTCACAGGAGAACCTTTGGATGTCCTCTAGCTGATCATGAGAATACAAGACATTGCCTTTATTGACTGGGTTTCATGAAAATGGTGTATAACAGAGATGCAAGTAAGTTGGAACCTGCTGAGTAGTGTTCCTAGAGCCATGGTGGGCAGGTGTGTGATAAAATATCTCTGGTGTGGCCATGTTTATCTGCCATTGGTGTCCAAATAACTTGTGACTGACATTTTGCAGCCAGTAGACCCTTATATGTAAAAGAATCTTGTTATATGGAGAGGTTTCAGGGCAATGTTCAGAATCAGGTTGCTATGGTCAATGGGGCAAGCTATGTGGGATAGAAGCCAGGTTGGTGCATTCTCCAACAGAACCCAACCCACCACAACTGAAAGAACTCCCTACAGCACTGTGTCCCAGTTGAACTCTTTTTATTTCATGAAGCAAATACCACACTCCTAGTGCAACAGCAAAAATCACCACAAAGAGTGGAGGATGACCAAATGGCTTCACAGTCCAGATGAGGAGACACTTGCCCTCAGTGGCCACAGTTTACCTACAAAGAGAAAATTCAGCACTGCTGCCTCATGTTCATCGGAAAATAAGAAACCATGTCATCCATGTCACATAGATGCAGACCCAGCTTTGATGGTCTCACTACAAAGGAAGCTAATGCTCCTGACAACAAAATATATTTCAAGTGCTCACCCTCAGAGGTAGTTTCTCCAGATGTTAGGCCAGCAGAGCTTCATGTTTGTGGAGTGTTTACCCTGTCCCTTACTTTTGAAAACTCCTCTACCACCTCCAAATTTGTGAACTCCTGAGCATTTTCTATAACAGGTATGTATTCACAGATTTTCTAACTCTTCTCCTCTAATTGTGTCTTACATGGGGGGAAGGTAATGCCAAGGCATTGTTCTGAATGAGAGTGGGAAGATTTTTGTGTAGCACATATTTGCATACACATTGCATACATTTTCCAATTTTCCATTCGAAATACTGAATCCCTGACACTAACAAATTCCCTTCTAGACTTTTACTTCTAATCTTAATATGATGGAGAAAAATAACCCAAACAAAATAGAAATACAAGAGGTTCACAGGAGGCATGGTGTATAGTTGGACTTGCCTTTCCTATGATAAATGGTAGGTGCTATAAATCTAGCAAATTTTAATTGAAACAGTTCTTTATGTGTTTTAAAAGTTAACAAATATGTGAATAACTGTCTCCCTTTCTCTGTAGTCTATTCAGCACATGTATTTTTTTATGCACATATTGAATTCTACCTGGTATCACACATACATTTTGTGAGGTGGCTGACTTGGCAGATACAAACTGTAAGAAAAGATCACTCCTACTAAACGCTGTTGGAACTGAAAATTCAACATATGCGTCAGCTTTCTAGTTGAACAACATAAATTGATGTTCAGGAAAATGAGTATTTTTGGATCTGTGGATGATATATATTTCATGGTGAATTTCAATTGGCATACATAATGCTACTTTTTAATGTCTCTCTGTGTGTGTGTATCTATCAATCTATCTATCTATCTCTCTATATATATATATATGTATTCACTCTCCAGATTTTTCAAAATATGAAATGTATTTGTCTTATTTTACACTCGCTAAATTCATTCATATTTATGTATGTGGATTTATAATCAACTTTTCACAAGTTTATTCTCAGAAATATTCATCCACCTGAAATACATATTCGTTTCCAGTACTGAAAACTAACTTCAGGGGATCATATGATGGCAGCGAAAGGAGTGCATCAACCCCATATACAGCATGACTGTGCAAGAGAATGACGAATTTCCAGCAAAATTTGGGTGCTCCAAAACCTAGTGGAAGTATTTCCATCTCATGAGGATTAGCTACGGGGCTCAAACGTGAGTGATTTGTCCGCATGGAGCGTCATGCTGCTTATTCAGCAAATCGCCCTGCGGCTAGAGTCTGTGGCGCATGCTGGCAAACAATGAGATAGCAACACAAATATTCAGTGGTGCGGATTCTGTGGGCTCCTGCCAGCTGTACAATCACTGTGCTCATTGCTGAATTCTGGGTTTGAGACCAGGGAAGGACGCGGTCCAATTCGGTTTTCCACACCAGTCAGACCACAGAGGAAGCCAGGGGCCACCATCTTGGAGAACTGACGTCACCATTCCTGTTTTCAACTCATAGTAGCTCATTCAGCTATAGAACAGGTAATCTCAGGCTGCCATTCGCCTGTGTCTCGGAGACAAATTACTTAGGCCTGTTCATATCAGAACATACACCAAGCCCAGAGCGGCCGAATTCTGGCTCCTGGAACTGATCAGGCCCAGGGCTAAAGAACCCGCGGAAACTCCTTCTCGGTCTAGGTCTTGCTGAATACTGTGGAGGTAAATACCTACCGAGCCTTCATAGGCAGTGGCAACAGGATTGAGACGGGGCTTGTGAGGGCTGGTCAGGACTCACCCATTGCTTTGGTCATCCGGCAAAGGGAACGAAATGCTGCCATTCGCATGGGATACCAACATGTTAGAGATCTGATGTCATCACAAAGTGGTGGAGGAGATAACTTCATCGATACCAGCGGTGACAGAAACAGTTGGTCTCCTGGTAAAAAAAGTGAGTCACAAACACCCGAGTCTCTCTCACTTTGTCTTCAAGCAAGAGGGGCAGAGCAGAGCCGCCGCCCATGCCCGGCACAGGCCCAGCGACCTGCAGGCGTGGTAGTCATGTCATCCCAATTGGAGTAGTGACAGAGCAGAGCTGCCGCCCGTGCCCGGAACAGGCCCATCAACCAGCAGGCGTGGTAGTCACGTCACCCCAATTGGAGTAGGGGCAGAGCAGAGCCACCGCCTATGCCCAGAACAGGCCCAACGACCCGCTGGTGTGGTAGACACGGCACCCCTATTGGAGTACTGGCAAAGCAGAGCCTTCTCCCGCGCCCAGTACAAGCCCAGCGGCCCACCAGCGTGGTTGTTAGGTCACCCCAATAGGAATAGGGGCAGAGCAGAGCCACTGCCCAAAACAAAACAGTTTCAACAAGCAGAGAGAAATGCGAGCAGTATGAAAAGACAAGGAAAGAAAGGACCACAAGCCATGCAGGTCAACACAACTTTAGAAGAGGTAATAGCTGCATCAGATGGAATGTCAGATAAAGAATTCAGGATACTCATGCTTTAGATGATCTGGAGTCTCAAGGAAGACATTAGACAACAAAATCAGACAATTAAAGATCACTTCGAGAATGAATTACATAAACAAATCCAATAAGCAAAAGATCAACTATATAGGGAGATAGAGGTTGTAAAAACAAACAAACAGAAATCCTAGAATTGCAGGAAGGAATAATCCAACTTAAAAACTCAATTGAGAATACTACCAGGAGAGTAGAACACTTAGAACATAGAACATCAGACAATGAAGACAAAGTATTTCAACTTGAAAAGAACATAGACCACTCAGCAAGACTGTTAAGAAACCACGAGCAGAATATCCAAGAAATATGGGATAACATAAAGAGGCCAAACTTAACAGTCATTGGGATACAGGAAGGTATAGAGGTCCAAACCAAAGGAATGAGCAACCTATTCAATGAAATAATACGAGAAAACTTCCCAGACTTGATAAATAAAACAGAATCCCAAGTCCTAGAAGCCTACAGAACGCCGAATGTGCAAAATCATAAGAGAGCCACAACTAGACACATTATAATGAAGATGCCCAACAAACAGAAAAAGGAGAGAATTTTAAAAGCTACAAGAGAAAGGAAGCAGATTACGTTTAAGGGTAAACCAATCAGGATAACAGCTGATCTTTCAACACAGACTCTGAAAGCTAGAAGATCCTGGAATAACATATTTCAAACACTGAAAGAAAATGGGTTCCAACCAAGAATTGTGTATCTAGCGAAATTAAGCTTCAGTATGGAAGATGAAATTAAAACCTTCCTCGATAAACAAAAGTGAAAAGAATTTGCAGCTAGAAAACCATCTCTTCAAAACATCCTCGGCAAAACATTGCAGGAAGAGGAAATGGAAAATAACAATGAAAACCAACAGTGGGAGGTAGGACATTAAAGGGGGGAAAATAATCAAAGAGGAAAACAAACCATGTTTAGTAACATAAATAAACAAATATGGCTGGAAGAACAACCCATATCTCAATAATAACACTAAATGTTAATGGCTTAAACTCACCAATGAAGACACACTGGCTAGTAGAATTGAACAAAAAACAAGACCCAACAATATGCTGCCTACAGGAGATGCATTTGATAGGAATATGCATACATAGACTGACGGTGAAAGTTTGGGAAAAATCATATCACTCATATGGACTTCGGAAACAAGCAGGAGAGTCCATACTCATATCAAATAAAATAGATTTTGAGCCAAAGTTAATCAAAAGGGATAAAGAGAGACACTACATACTGCTCAAGGGAACCATACACCAACAAGAGACAGCAATCATTAATATATATGCCCCAAACAATGGTGCAGCTATGTTCATCAAACAAACTCTTCTCAAGTTCAAGAGTCTAATACACCACAATACAGTAATCATGGGAGACATGAAAACACCTCTCTCACCACTGGACAGATCTTCCAAACAAGGAATAAGGATTAAGGAAACTATAGAACTCAATAACACAATTAATAACCTAGACTTATTTGAGATATGTAGAATATAACACCCAACATCAAACAGTTACCTTTTTTCTCAGCAGCACATGTATCCTTCTAAAAAATGATCATATATTATGTCACAGGGCAACTCTTAGACAATATAAAGGAGTACAGATAATACCATGAATATTATCTGATCATAATGGAATGAAACTAAAAATCAATGATAAAAGAAGGAAGGAAAAATCATGCATCACTTGGAGAATGAACAATAGGTTACTGAGTGATCAATGGCTTATAGAAAACATCAAGGAGGAAATTTAAAAATTCTTAGAGATAAATGAAAACACAGACACAACATATCGGAATCTATGGGAACATTGAAAGCAGTTCTAACAGGAAAATTCATTGCTTGGAGTTCATTCCTTAAAAAAAGAAACAACCAACAAATAAATGATCTCATACTTCATCTCAAAATCCTAGAAAAAGAAGACGAAAGAAACAGCAAAAGAAGTAGAAGGCAAGAAATAATTAAAATCAAAGCTGAAATTAATGAAATTGAAACAAAAGAAACAATTGAAAAAACTTGACAAAAGTAGAAGTTGGTTCTTTGAAAAAATAAATAAAATTGACAGACCCTTAGCCATGCTATGAAAGAGAAGAAGAGAGAACTCAAATTACTAGCATAAGGGATTAAAAAAGAAAATATCACAACAGATATTTCTGAAATACAGAAGATAATCAGAAATTATTTTGAATCCTTATACTCCAAACAAATAGAAGACAGTGAAAGCATCGATAAATTTCTTAAGTCATATGATCTGCCCATATTGAGTCAGGAGGATATAGACAACATAAACAGACCAATATCAATTGAGGAAATAGAAGAAACCATCAATCCACTACCAACTTAGAAAAGCCCAGGACCGTATGGGTATACAGCAGAGTTTAACAAAACCTTTAAAGAGGAACAAATACCAATATTTTTCAAGGTGTTTCAGGAAATTGAAAAAGAGGGAGATCTTCCAAATTCATTCTACGAGGCCAAGATCACCCTGATTCTTACACCAGACAAAGACACTTCAAAGAAAGAAAACTACAGACCAATATCTCTAATGAACCTACATGAAAAAATCCTCAATAAAATTCTGGCGAATTGGATACAAAAACATATCAAAAAAATTGTGAATCCTGATCAAGTAGGATTCATCCGTGTGATGCAAGGCTGGTTCAATATACGGAAATCAATAAATGTTATTCACCACATCAATAGACTTAAAAATAAGAACCATATGATCATCTCGGTAGATGCAAAAAAAAGCATTCAATAAAGTACAGCACTCTGTTATGTTCAACACTCTAGAAAAACTAGTGATAAGAGGAACATACCTCAATATTGTAAAAGCAATCTATGCTAAGCCTCAGGCTAGCATCATTCTGAATGGAGAAAAATTGAAGGTATTCTCTCTAAAATCTGGAACAAGACAGGGATGCCCTCTCTCACCACTTCTGTTCAACATTGTTCTCGAAACACTAGCCAGAGCATTTAGACAGACGAAAGAAATAAAAGGCGTAAAAATTGGAAAAGAAGAACTTAAATTATCAGATCACATGATTCTATGTCTAGCAGTCCCAAAAGGGTCTACAAAGAAACTAATAGAGCTAATAAATGAATTCAGCAAAGTGGCAGGATATAAAATCAACATGCATAAATCAAAGGCATTCCTGCATATCAGCGACAAATCCTCTGAAATAGAAATGAGGACAACCACTCCATACACAATATCCTAAAAAAAAATAATAATAATTAGGAATCAACCTAACAAAAGATGTGAAAGTCTTATACAATGAAAACTACAGAACCCTAAAGAGAGAAATAGAAGAAGATCTTAGAAGATGTAAAAATATATCCTGTTCATGGATAGGCAGAACTAATATCATCAAAATGGTGATATTACCAAAAGTTCTCAATAGGTTTAATGCAATGCCAATCAAAATCCAAACGGAATTTTTTCTAGAAATAGAGAAAGCAATCATGAAATTCATATGGAAAAATAAAAGACACAGAATAACAAAAACAACACTAAGCAGGAAGTGTGAATCAGGCGGCATAGCGATACCAGACTTCAAACTATACTACAGAAAAATAGTAACAAAAATACCATGGTACTGGTACCAAAACAGGCGGGTGGACCAATGGTTCAGAATAGAGGACACAGAAACCAAGCCAGGAAACTACAACTATCTTATATTTGATGGAGGGGCTAAAAGCATGCAATGAAGGAAAATAGCATCTGCAAAAAATGGTGCTGGGAAAACTTGGAATCCATATGTAACAAAATGAAACTGAATCCCTTTCTCTCGCCATGCACAAAAGTTAACTCAAAATGGATCAAGGAGCTTGATATCAAATCAGAGACATGGCGTCTGATAGAAGAAAAAGTTGGCTACGATTTACATACTGTGGGGTCGGGCTCCAAATTCCTGAATATGACACCCATAGCACAAGAGTTAATAACTAGAATCAACAAATATATCAAACTAAAATTTTTTTATCAGCAAAAGGAACAATAAGAGAGGTAAATAGGGAGCCTAAATCCTGGGAACAAATCTTTACTCCTCACACTTCAGATAGAGCCCTAATATTCAGAGTATACAAAGAACTCAAAAAAAAAATAGACAATAAGATAACAAATAACCCAATAAACAAATGGGCCAAGAACGAGAACAGACACTTCTCAGAGAAGTACATACAATCAAAAAACAAGTACATGAAAAAATGCTCACCATCCCCAGCAGTCAGAGAAATGCAAATCAAAACCACCCTAAGATACCATCTCATTCCAGTAAGATTGGCAGCCATTATGAAGTCAAACAACAACAAGTGCTGGTGAGGATGTGGAGAAACAGGTACACTTGTACATTATTGGAGGCACTGCTAATTGGTAGAGCCAATTTGGAAAGCAGTATGGAGATTTCTTGGAAAGCTGTGAATGGAACTACCATTTGACCCAGCTATTCCTCTTCTCGGTCTATTCCCTAAAGACCCTAAAAGAGCATGCTACAGGGACACTGCTACATTGATGTTCATAGCAGCACAATTCACAATAGCAAGACTGTGGAACCAACCTAGATGCTGTTCAATAGAAGAATGGATAAAAAAATGTGGCACTTATACACAATGGAGTATTACTCTGCTTTAAAAAATGACAAAACCATAGAATTTGCAGGAAAATAGATGGCATTAGAGCAGATTATGCAAAGTGAAGCTAGCCAATCCCTAAAAAACAAATGCCAAATGCCTTCTTTGATAAAAGGAGAGTAACTACGAACAGAGTAGGGATGAAGAGCATGAGAAGAAGATTAATATTAAATAGAAATGAGAGGTGGGAGAGAAAGGGAGAGAGAAGGGAAATTGCATGGAAATGGAAGTAGACCCTCAGGGTTATACAAAATTACATAAAAGAGGATGTGAGGGGAATGGGAAAAATAATACAAAAGGGAGAAATTTATTACAGTAGAGGGGGTAGAGAGAGGAGAGGGGAAGAGAGCGGAGGGGAGGAGGGATAGTAGAGGATAGGAAAGGCAGCAGAATACAATAGACACTAGTATGGCAATGTGTCAATCAATTGATGTGTAACTGATGTGATTCTGCAATCTGTATACGGGGTAAAAATGGGAGTTCATAACCCACTTGAATCAAAGTGTGAAATATGATATATCAAGAAATAAATAATGTTTAGAACAACCATAAAAAATTAAAAAAAAAAGAAAACTAACTTCGGTGAATGAGTCACGCGAATCCTAATATTTCTACAGTAACTGACCAAGTTTAACATCAATGCAAGTAGATTCCAATGGGACATGATGTGTATTTTTACGTTAATTTTTATTCAAAACTGGTACATTACAATTTCATCAGTTTATGCACATCATAGGATATATATTTCATAAACAATTTAGCAAATTTATAGGCATTTGTTTCACTTTCAATCACTTCCTGCTTCAAAACACATGTATTCCTCCATATTTCTTGACTGGTCATTGCATGAGAATTCTTTCCGAACACATTATTTTCGATTTCCATAATCACTTTTGAAGCAAACTTCACACACTCTTCATGATAAATCAAAACACTAATATTACCATTAGATGTATAACTGGTTGGAATGAATGAATATATATCAATATAAGATTTATTGTATATTTTCAGATATCAATTCAATCCATTATTTAAAGTTGGAACCAGTTATATTATTTATTCACAGTATGGTGTATTCATGCTTAATCTCTATATTCATGGACACAGGGTACACCTCTTTGTACCCCCAATACAAATTTTATGTCTTCAGTATATTGCTCCCAGAAATGGTGGTAGAAATACTCATGTCACCTGATCTACATATAGATTTTATCACAGTAATATTCTGGACAAAAAATGTAAAGGTCACACTTATGATTGTACCAAAGACTAAATGGAAAGCGATCATGGATTACTACAAACATCCTTGTCCAGGTTGCCTAATGCTCTCAAATGTCAATCCTATTGGTTACTACATATTTGTTTCTTCCTAAGATTATATATTCAAACTCAACCCTGGTGAAAATGTCTACTCCTATCACTCACTTAATACTTTGCCTGATTTCATAATGTCTCTATTGATATCTGCTTTTCTACATATTTTCCCAATTTCATCATAGTGTCTGACTCTTAATATGTGCTGACATTTACATTCACTCTCTATCCGAAACCCTATAGCTAAAGAATTTTTAGTCCCAATCCTACACTCACTCTTCTTCCTAAACCTACCGACTATCTTCCTAATTCTACTGACTATCCCTTTGGATTGGATGTTCTCTTCTACATTCAAACATCCAAGGTACAAGGTCCTATGCCATTGTATATCAAATTGTCTGAGACATCTTTGCAGAATATAATTCAAAACTAAGTATCCCAATTAAGGGCCCAATGCCCTTCTGGGCTTCAAATCATACCTAGATTTTTGTTTTCATACTTATATTTCACCTCGATATTCTTGTACATATCGGAGGTTCCCAATACCATTATTTATCACACAGAATGATTGCTAACCCAAATCGAACCTGTTATTAAGCCTAAACATACACTGTTTCCTCAATCTCATTTTACAGAAGAGCAGGGATAGAGTCGTTCTTACAATACAGGAAAGTAGGGGACATTCCACCTGCTGAGAACCTCAAAGGTCCATTCAGAAATGATACCTGGAGAAGATGTAGGCAGCTATGAAGGACCTGAGAGAGCAAAAGTCATCTTCCATGGCAAACAACCTGGTCAGGATGAAGGGATGTGTCTGAATCAGCCTCTCTCTTTTTATTGTAGAGAAGATGGACCAAACCAGGCCTGTGTGGAGAGCTGCTGCTGGGTGCCTATGGTTGACATACCATTCTACCTTGTGAAAGTGTCACAGGAAGTAGGGGCAGCCTCCATCTCATGGGACACTTGGAAGCAACTGTTAGAACAAAGTGGTTGCCAAGGCAGTGACCTCATTCAGTTCCAAAAAAAGTGATATACCTCATTTCCTTGGTGATGGAACTCTCTGAACTTTGTATCCAAGAATCCAGGCACCCCGAGGCAGCCCCAGTCCCAGTGGACTCACTTGTTTGGATTTACCAAGGACAGAGTCAGTCTTTCTTGGTACCTACCGATGTGAGGATGGCCAAATGCCAGGAGAGCTCTGAAGAGGGACCTTTCCAGAAGAAGCAGGTAGTGGCTCACCCCTTTTTCTTGACAACTTCACAGAGTTGGCCAAGGAAACCAGATCTGAGAGAGGTCAGGCCATGTTCTGAGAATAGGTAGGAAAGTTGGTTTGTTTGGTTTGGAGTGGATTGTTTTTAGTAAGTCGTTTGACCAGGCGAGTGTTTCTATGTCTGTGTATCCCACTGTGTCCATTGTTGTAGACATTAGAAAAGAGAAAGCATTAATGGATGTGTCCAGTCTACTATAAATCTTCCCATAATTCATCCTGCCCAATTTATGAATGGACTGCAGCTTGTCTTATCGAGAGGCAACACATTCTATCTTCCTAAGTTCCTGTTTTCTTCCTGAATTCTGGCCACTCTCCAGAATAGGCTCATGGTTTTGTGTCCAAGATATGCACCACTACAAGCTCTGTGACATGGCCATGTACTGGATAGCGGAAGAGAATGGCCAGCCTTTCAGAAAACTCAGATATCAGTGTGAACAGAAATGTCTCAGTGGAAAAACCCCGCTTTGGGCCTTTTGCTTACCTATTGTTCTGTTGCACTGAATGTCAGGAAAGACTTGGTCTCAGGCCACCCCTTTGTGAAGCCTGAAGAAAGAGTTTTCAAATGGAAATGAATGGGCATCACCTGTGGCTCTTTGCTTAATTGCTTTGGAAAGGGATGTGGCTGAATTAGCCTCTTGGCCTGTGTGTGTCTGTGTCTTACAATCTCAGCACCTGATGGATCTAAAGAATGATCCCATGTGTGCATCAAAAACCATAATGGCAAAAAGATCAGTCATTGTGAATGAAGTCTCTTGCCTTCCTCTTTTAGGTTCCTGACCTCTGTCAAGTGAGAAAATTGATTCTTTGGGTCAAAAGAGTTCCTCAAAGCCCTGCAGAGGTGCTTGGGGTTTCGCATGACTCCAAATCACAAAGAATCTATACCTGAAAATTAGTAGGCCTCAAATTGGAGAAACAGAGCATTATTAATGACAGGCTTATTTGATCACTCCTGGTTCACAGGAAGGGTGTCCAGGCCACCCTGACTTTAGGCAAATGAGGGGCAAGTGAGCTTATTTTGGACACTTTCTTGGGCTTCGCCCCTCATGAAAATCTTCAGCCAGACATTGTGATGAATGACAATATGTAAGAAGATGAGGGCCATGTGGGAGTCTTTTCGTTTTAATTTTGGTCATTTGTGTGGCGGTTGGAAGAAATGACTGGGTCCACCTGGGCTTGAACTCTGGTGTGATTCCCCTTAGAGACTGAGTTGTGGAACTGACCTTAGAGAAGTATTGCATTGAATTTTGTTGGGATTTTAGGAGGCCACGCATAAGAGTCACCCTTGGAACTGAGATCTAGGCCCAGGGTTGCTTTCCACAGATTTTTCAATTTCTGAAAGAAGTGACCTCACCTCACTTCCTTGGTGATGGAACTCTCTGATCTTGGGATCCAGGAATTCAGGCAAAAGCCAGGGCCAGTTCCAGTCCGAGTGGTCTCATTTGTTTGGATTTACCAAGGACAGAGTCAGTCTTTCTTGGTACCTACTCATGTGAGGATGGCCAAATGGCAGGAAATCTCTGAAGAGGGGCCTTTCCTGAGAAAACAGGTAGTGGCTCACAGCTGGCTCCTGACAATTAAATAGAGTTGGCCATGGAGTCCAAATCTGAGACAGGAGTGGCCATTTCGGGGGAACATAGTATGGCCCATAAGTCAGAGGACACTCAAGATAGTCAAAGACCTACTTGGCAGAAGGAGGTGCCTTTGTAGGTTTGGTTGTGGTTTTGTGGTTTTGTCTCATGTTCTGAAAATAGGCAGGGAAGTCGGTTTGTTTGGTTTGGAGTGAACTGTTTCTAGTAAGTCGTTTGGCAAGGCGAGTGTTTCTATGTCTGTGTATCCCACTGTTATCTATGGTTGTAGACATTAGAAAAGATATTGGATCAATGGATATGTCCTGTTTAGTAGAAAGCTTCCCAGAATTCATCCTGCAAAATTTATGAATGGACTGCGGCTTGCCTTATCAATTGGCTACACCTGCTATCTTCCTAAGTTCCACTTTTGTTCCTGAATTCTGGCCACTCTCTAGAATAGGCTCATGGTTTTTTGTGCAAGATATATACCAACTCCAAGCTCTGTGACATGGCCATGTACTGGATAGCTGAAGGGAATGGCGAGCATCACAGAAAACTCAGAAATCACTATGACCATTAAAGACTCAGTGGAGAAACCCTGCTTTGGGCCTTTTGGTTACCTATTGTTCTGTTGCCCTAAATGTCAGGAAGGTCTTTGCCTTAGGCCACCCCTTTGTGAAGCCTGAAGAAAAGAGTTTTCAAATGGAAATGAATGGGCATCACCTGTGGCTCTTTGCTTAATTGCTTTGAAAAAGATGTGTCTCATTCAGACCATTGGCCCTGTGTGAGGCTGTTGCTTAGTTTCTCATCACCTGATGGATCTAAAGAAAGATTCCATGTGTACATCCAAAACCAAAGTGGCAAAAAGAGCAGTCATTGTGGATGAAGTCTCTCGTCTTCCTCTGTAAGGTTCGTGACCTCCATCAAGTGAGAATAGGGATCCTTTGTCTCAAATGAGTTCCTCAAAGCCCTGCAGATTCTATCCCATAGGTGCTTGGGTTTTATCATGACTCCAGTTCACATAAAGAATCTAAAACCCACAGTCAGTAGTCCTCAAATTGGAGAAGCGGAGTAGTATTAATGGCAGACCTATTTGATCACATCTTGTTCACAGGAAGTGTGTACAGCCACCCTCAGTTTAGTCAAATTAAGGGGCAAGGGAGCTTATTTTTGACACTGGCTTGGGCGGAGCCCCTTATGGAAACCTCCAGCCAGAAGTTATGATGAGTGTCTATATGGAAGAAAATGTGGGTCATGTGGGAGTGTTTTGGTTTTAATTGTGGTCATTTGGGTGGTGGTTGGAAGTGACGACTGGGTCCACCTGGGCTTGAACTCTGGTGTGATTCCCCTTAGATACTGAGTTGAGGTACTGACCTCAGAGAAGTATTGCCATGAATTGAGTTGGGATTTTAGGAGGCCACGCATGAGATTTGCCCTTGGAAACTGAGATCTAGGCCCAGGTTGGCTTTGCACAGAGCACTTGGAATCTCAGCCAGGGTATCACATAATTTTATTCTGAAAGACTTGGCAGCCATAGTTGAGAGTCAAAACACACATGGACCTCACATTGTAGACCTCAATGTGCCTAGCATCATGTGATCATTGGCCACTCTTTAGGAAGCCATGCTTATGAGAGTTCTCCAGAGCTTTCATTGAAATGAGCATCCTCACCATTTAATGGTTCCTGAATGAAGTGAAACCCACAGTGCCTTCAACTTCATCCTTGAAAAATGGCTAGATAAATACCGTGAAATTTTTTTAAATTTCCATGACCAGGTGGCACTGGAGAACCTTTGGATATCCTGTTGCTGACTATGAGTATACCAGACAGTGCCTGATGGACTGGGTTTCCAGAAAATGGTGTAGAGCAGAGATGCCAGTAATTTGGAGCCTGCTGAGTAGTGGGCATAGAGCTGCAGTCGGCAGGTGTGTGATAAATCATCTGTGGTGGAGCCATGTGGATCTTCCATTGGCTTCCAAATTGCTTGTGACTGACATGGTGCAGCGAGCAGACCCTTATATGTAAAGGCGTATTTTTATTTGTAGAGGTTTTAGGGCAATGTTCAGAATCACGTTGCTATGGTCAAGAGGCAAGCTATTTGGGATAGAACCTTGGTGGGTGCATTCTCCTGCAGACCCTGATCCACCACACGTGAGAAACGCCCTCCAACACTTTGTCCCAGGTGGACTCCTTGTATTTTGTGAAGCAAATACCAAACTACCAGTGCAGCAGCAAGAAACACCACAAAATGTGGAGGATGACCAAATGGCTTCACAGTCCACACGGGGAGACACTTAGCCCCCAGTGACCACAGTTTACCTACAAAGATTTAATTCAGCACTGCTGACTCATGTTCATTGGAACATAAGAAACCATGTCCTCCAGGTCACATAGATGCAGACCCAGCTTTGATGCTCTCATTACAAAGGAATCTAAAGCTCCTGACAACAACATATATTTCAAGTGCCCAACCTCAGTGGCAGTTTCTGAAGAAGTCTTTAGGCCAGCAGAGCTCCATATTTGTGGAGTGTTTTCCCTGTCCCTTACTTTAGTAAACTACTCTACCACCTCCAATGTTGTGAACTTTTGAGCATATTAAATTCCAGCTATGTATTCCCAGATTTTCTAACTCTTCTCCTCTAATGATGTATTACTTGGGGCGAGGGTAATGTCAAGGCATTGTTCTGGAAGAGAGTGAAATATTTCTCCATGTGTGTTTTTTTTTCAATTATTTTATTTCATATTATTTTTTTATTTTTTTAATTGGGTGTTCAAAACATTACAAAGCTCTTGACATATTATATTTCATACATTAGATTCAAGTGGGTTATGAACTCCCATTTTTATCCCAAATACGGATTGCAGAATCATATGTGTTACACATCTGCATTTTTATAATGCCCTATTAGTAACTGTTGTATTCTGCTACATTTTCTATCCTCTAGTATCCCCACTCCCCTCCCATCTTCTCTCTCTACCCCATCCACTGTAATACATTTATATCTTTGTTAATTTTCCCATTCCCCTCACAACCTCTTATATGTAATTTTGTGTAACAATGAGGGTCTCCCTCCATTACCATGCAATTTCCTTTATCTCTCTCTTTCCGACCCCCACCTCATGTCTCTGTTTAATGTTGATCTTTTCTTCCTGCTCTTCCTCCCTGCTCTGTTATTAGTTGCTCTCATTATATCAAAGAAGACATTTTTATTTGTTTTTTAGGGTTTGGCTAGCTTCACTAAGCATAATCTGCTCTAGTGCCATCCATTTCCCTGCAAATTCAATGATTTTGTCATTTTTTAATGATGCATAATACTCAATGGTGTATAAATGCCACATTTTTTTATCCATTCATCTACTGAAGGGCATCTGGGTTGGTTCCACAGTCTAGCAATTTTGAATGGTGCTGCTATGAACATCAATGTGGCAGTATCCCTGTAATATGCTCTTTTAAGGTCTTCAGGGAATAGTCTGAGAAGGGCAATAGCTGGGTCAAATGGTGGTTCCATTCCCAGCTTTCCCAGGATTCTCCATACTGCTTTTCAAATTTGCCACAACAGTTTGCAGTCCCACCAGCAATGTACAAGAGTACCCTATTCTCCACATCCTCGCCAGCACTTGTTGTTTGACTTCATAATGGCTGCCAATCTTACTAGAGTAGGATGGTTTCTTAGGGTGATTTTAATTTGCATTTCTCTGACTGCTAGAGATGGTGAGCATTTTTTCATTTACTTACTGATTGATTGTATGTCCTCCTCTGTGTAGTGTCGGTTCAGGTCCATGGCCCATTTTTTGATTGGGTTATTTATCATCTTATTGTCTAATTTTTTGAGTTCTTGGTATACTCTGGATATTAGGGCTGTATCTGAAGTGTAAGGAGTAAAAATTTGTTCCCATAATTTAGGCTCCCTATTTACCTCTCTCATTTTTTATCCTGATGAGAAAAAACTTTTCAGTTTAAGTAAGTCCCATTTGATGATTCTTGTTATTAACTCTTCTGCTATGGGTGTCCTGTTAAGGAATTTGGAGCCCGGCCCCACATTATGTAGATCGGAGCCAACTTTTTCTTGTATCAGATGCAGAGTCTCTTATTTGATATCTAGCTCCTTGATCCACTTTGAGTTAACTTTTGTGCATGGCAAGAGGAGGGGATTCGGTTTCATTTTGTTGCATATGGATTTCCATTTTTTACAACACCATTTGTTGAAGATGCTATATTTCCTCCATTGCATGCTTTTAGCTCCTTTATCAAATATAGCATAGTTGTTTCTTTGTGAATTAGTCTTTGTGTCCTCTATTCTGTACCATTGGTCAACCTGCCAGTTTTGGTACCAGTGCCATGCTGTTTTTGTTAATATTGCTCTGTAGTATAGTTTTAAGTCCGGTATCGCTATACCGCCTGATTCACACTTCCTGCTAGAATTGCTTTTGCTATTCTGGGTCTTATATTTTTCCATATGAATTCCATGATTGCTTTATCTATTTCTACAAGAAATGCCATTGGGATTTTGATTGGCATTGCATTGAACCTATAGAAAACTTTTGGTAATTTCGCCATTTTGATGATGTTAGTTCTGCCTATCCAGGAACAGGGTATATTTTTCCATCTTCTAAGATCTTCTTCTACTTCTCTTTTTAGGGTTCTGTAGTTTTCATTGTATAAGTCTTTCACCTTTTTTGTTTGGTTGATTTTCAAGTATTTAATTTTTTTGAGGGTATTGTGAATGGAGTGTTTTTCCTCATTTCTGTTTCAGGAGGTTTGTCGCTGATATACAGAAATGCCTTTGATTTATGTGTTTTGATTGTATATCCTGCCACTTTGCTGAATTCATTTATTAGTTCTAGTAGTTCTTTTGTAGACCCTTTTGGGTCCTCTATGTATAGAATCATGTCACCAGGAAATAGTGATAATTTTCGTTCTTATTTTCCTATTTTTATGCCTTTGATTTCTTTCGTCTGTCTAATTGCTCTGGCCAGTGTTTTGAGAACTATATTGAATAGAAGTGGTGACAGAGGGCATCCCTGTCTTGTTCCAGATTTTAGAGGGAATGCCTTCAATTTTTCTCCATTCATAATGATGCTAGCCTGAGACTTAGCATAGATAGCTTTTACAATGTCGAGGTTAGTTCCTGTTATCCCTATTTTTCTAATGTTTTGAACATAAAGGGATGCTGTACTTTGTCAAATGCTTTTTCTGCATCTATCGAGATGATCATATGGTTCTTATCTTTAAGTCTATTGATGTGATGAATAACATTTATTGATTTTCGTATATTGAACCATCGTTGCATACCAGGGATGAATCCTACTTGATCCTGGTGAACAATTTTTTTGATGTGCCTTTGTATTCGATTAGGCAGATTTTTATTGAGGATTCTTGCATCTAGGTTAATCAGATATATTGGTCAGTAGTTCTCTTTCTTTGAGGTGTCTTTTTCTGGTTTTGGAATTAGGGTGATGTTGGCCTCATAAAATGAATTTGGCAGAGCTCCCTCTTTTTCTATTTCCTGAAATAACATGAAAAGTATTGGTATTAATTCTTCTTTAAAGGTTTTGTAAAACTCCGCTGTATAGCCATCCGTTCCTGGGCTTTTCTTGGTTGGTAGTCTTTTGATTGCTTCTTCTATTTCATCCATTGATATTGGTCGGTTTAAATTGTGTGTATCCTCCTGACTCAGTTTGGGCAAATCATATGACTTAAGAAATTTATCGATGTCTTCACTATTTTCTATTTTATTGGAATAATGGTTTTCAAAATAATTTCTAATTGTCTTCTGTATTTCTGTAGCATCTGTTGTGATGTTGCCTTTTTCATCCCATATGTTAGTAATTTGAGTTCTTTCTCTTCTTTTCGTCTTTAGCATGGCTAAGGGTCTGTTGATCTTATTTATTTTTTCGAAGAACCAACTTTTAGTTTTGTTAATTTTTTCAATAGTTTCTTTTGTTTCAATTTCCTTGATTTCCACTCTGATTTTAATAATTTCTTGCCTTCTGCTAAATTTGCTGTTGTTTTGCTCTTCCTTTTCTAGGGCTTTGAGATGAAGTGTGAGCTCACTTATTTGTTGGTTTTTCCTTTTTTTTTCAGGAATGACCTCCAGGCGATGAATTTCCCTCTTAAAACTGCTTTCATTGTGTCCCATAGATTCCGATATGTTGTGTCTATAATTACATTTTTCTCTAAGAATTTTTTGATTTCCTCCTTTATGTCTTCTGTAACCCATTGATCATTCAGTAACATATTGTTTATTTTCCATGTGATGTAGAATTTTTCCTTCCTTCTTTTATCATTGATTTCCAGTTTCATTCCATTATGATCAGATAAAATGCATGTTATTATCTCCACACCTTTATATTTACTGAGGGTTGCCCTATGGCATCATATATGGTCTTTTTTTGAGAAGGATCCATGTGCTGCTGAGAAAAAAGTATATCCACTTGATGATGGTTGATATATTCTATATATGTCAGTTACATGTTGGTTATTGATTGTGATATTGAGTTCTATACTTTCTTTATTCAACTTTTGTTTGGAGGATCTGTCCAATGGTGATAGATGTGTGTTGAAGTCACCCATAATTATTGTGTTGAGGTCTATTTCATTTTGGAGCTTGAGGAGAATTTGTTTCATGAACATCGTAGCACCATTATTTAGTGCATAAATATTGATAATTGTTATGTCTTGTTGGTGAATGGTTCCTTTTAACAGTATATAATGTCCTTCCTTATCCCTTTTGATTAACTTAGTCTTGAAGTCGATTTTATTTGATATGAGGATGTCCACCCCTGCTTGCTTATGAGGATAAGTGTGCATGGTGTATTTTTTCCCAACCTTTCACCTTCACCCTGTGTGTCTTTGCATTTCAGATGTGTCTCCAGGAGGCAACATATTGTTGGATTTGTTTATTTAATCCAAGTTACCAGCCTATGTCGCTTTATTGGAGAGTTGAAGCCATTTACATTCAGAGTTACTATTGATGTATGGTTTGTACTGCCAGCCATGTTTGATTATTTATCTTTTTTTAAATTTAGTTTGTTTCTCCATGATAAGCTTTCACCCTGCCTCTGTCATTACCAAGGTACTTCCCACTGATGGTTTTGGTTGTTGTTTTTCATTTCTTTCTTGTGTAGTGTTTTTCTCAAGACGCTTTGTAAAGCTTGTTTTCTGGCTTCAAATTCTTTTAGCTTTTGTTTATCATGAAAGATTCTTATTTTATTGTCGTACCTGATGGTTAATTATGCTGGATACATAATTCTTGGTTGGCATCCATTGACTTTCAGTGTTTGAAATACGTTTTTCCAGGATCTTCTCGCTTTCAGCATCTGTGATCAAATATCCGTTGTTAACCTTATTGGTTTACCACTGAATGTATTCTGCCTCCATTCTCTTGTAGATTTATTATTTTCTCTTTGTTCTGTATATTGGATATCTTCATAACAATGTGTCTTGGCATTCGTCTACTGTGATTTTGTGTGCTCTTGTCCTGTATGCATCTACAATTTGTATATCCATTTCTTTTTTTATTTCTGGAAAGTTTTCTGTAATTATTTCATTCAGCAGTTTTCTCATTCCCTTGGTTTGAGTCTCTGTACCTTCCTCTATCCTGATGACTCGTAAGTGTGGTTTTATTTATGTTATCCCAAATCTCTTGGATGTTTTTCTTGTGATTTTTTTGCCAGCCTTTCTGAGTTGGCTGGACTCGTTTCAAGATGATATATTTTGTCTTCATTATCTGACGTTCTGGCTTCTACTTGCTCCACTCTGTTAGTGATACTCTCAATGGAGTTCTTAATTTGGTTTATCATTTCCTTCATTTCTAGAATTATTGTTTGATTTTTTTATAATCTCTATCCACTGATAAAGATGCTTAACTTTTCTTTTATATGTTTATGTAATTCATTTTTAATGTTTTCTTTTACTGTTTGGATTTTCTGTCTCGTATCTTCTTTAAGTTTCCATTCCATCTGTCTAAGGTATTCCTTGAGTTCTTTATATGACCACTTTTCTGATGAATCCTGGTCCTCCTGAATATTTAGGGTGTTCTTCGTTGTTTGTTCTCCTTTTCTTCCTTGCTTGTTTATGCTGCTCATGTTACTTCTTGTTCTGTTTGACTGCTGAGTTACTGTTTACTCTTATAAATTTATTTGATGCTTGGGAGGAAAGATTTTAGAAGGGAAGGGAAAAAGTCACTAAAGAGAATGAGAGTAGGCAGGTAGAATGCAAGGAATGGGAAATAAGAAAATTGAAAAGAAATGAAATACAATAGAAAAAATAGAAAATAAAGAATGAAAATGATTTTTTTTTAAAAAATGATAATGATAATATAAAATTAAAATTAAAATTTAAAAAAAATAATAATAACAAAATAGTGGAGGGGAGGGGGGATTGTAGAGGAAAGGAAAAGCAGCAGAATACAACAGTTACTAGTATGGTATTATGTAAAAATGTGGATTGCCGCAGTCTGGCTGGGCACAATTCAGGAGCCACTTGTCAAAAGAAACTAACTTTATTTTTAGAACCACACAAGATAAACAAAACAGCTCCTCAGGAAAAAACCCTCAGAGCCCAACTGCCTCCACCGGCTTCCCACAAGCCACACACACCCAACAACCTCTTCCTCCCACCATCCTCCTGCTCTTGAGGCCGATTGGCTGGGTCGCATGGGCGGAGCCAAAAAAGTCCTCCAATGAGCAGCTCCGTGGTCTGAAAGGGCAGGGATACAGCCCAATGAGCATCTCCACAGAGGAGCCAATCAGCTAGGTGTTGCTGGGGCCACTGTGAGCCAATCATCAGCTGGCAGTCTGAAAGTTTGCTGGAGCCCCTTCGGCTGTGGCTCTCAACATTGGATGTGTAACCCATGTGATTCTGCAATCTCTACTTGGTTTAAAAAAGGGAGTTCATAACTCACTTGAAGCTAATGTATGCTAATGTATGAAATATGATATGTCAAGAGCTTTGTAGGGTTTTGAACAACCAATAAAAAAATAAAATAAAATTATTTTGCCATTTAAAAAAAAAAAAGAAAATAATTTTGAAGTTTATCTATGATCCAGGGGCAAGTTAAATGAAACAGTTTCCAGTTGTTAAGTGACCAAAAAATTTATTATTTCATGTGTTATTTATTTGCTTTGTAGTATGTTTAAATTTTATTTTTGGAAAGTTTTTAACCTTATTAAATTTGTTTATTTGTTGTGGGGGAAACAATTGTATATAGGTTAAGTATTGTTTATCAAAAATGCTTAGAACAAGAAGCATTTCAGATTTTGTATTTTTTTTGGAATTATGGAATATTTATACACACATAATCTTGAGGATAAGACTCAAGTGTAAATATGAAATTCATTTATATTTCATACATGCCTTAGACCCATAGCCTGGAGGAAATTTCATACAACATTTTTAGTATACCTGCATTTTGACTGTAACCTGTCAAATGAAGCCAAGTAGGAAACTTTTCACTTGTCACATTCCAGTACTAAAACACGTTAGATTTGGCATTTTGGATTTGGGATTTGGGGATTAGGGGTGCCCAGTTTCCAGAGAGCAAATTCTATTTTTCTACTAAAGTAAACTCATTTATCATAGTAAGTTGTCCTAAGTTAATTATCTTTGTATCCACAAAATTCCTAAAACTTATTGTGGTGCCTATATTTCTCCTTAAAATCATATTTCAAACATTTAATCTTGCTTCATTGAATAAAAACAAATCATATTTTCATCTAATTTTTAGATTCTTTAATTAATTAACACAATTGCTGTCTTATTAAAGGTTCTTTCACTTAAAATACATATTTTACATTGATACTAATAATAGATGTTCTGGAATTATCAATAAAATTTTTATACAATAGCTTTTGCTCCCTGTATTTTCAAACACCACTTAACTTGTGTGTCTGTGTTGCAAACAACTTAGAGCTGATTTTGTATTTTTACTTCAAATGACATTTTCTACACACTTTCATTTATTTTTTATAATTTATTCTTTTTTACTAGTTTTTTTTAGTTGTTGATGGATCCTTATTTAATTAATTAATTTATATGCAGTGCTGAGAATCCAACCAGTGCCTCACACATGCTAGACAAGTGCTCTACCACTGAGCCACAACTCTAGCCCACTCCAGTTTATTCTTAAAATTCACATTTTTTTTTTAGTTTATGTATAGGTATTTTTTTATTGGCTCTACACAGCACTGGTATACTATCATATTTCTTTTTTTAATTGGTTCTTTTTATACATAACATTAAGATTATACATAACATTAAGATTCATTTTGGCATAATTATAAAAGCATGAAATATAATTTGCTCTAATTCAGTCCCCAGTACTTCCTCTTTTTTTCCTTTCCTCCCTCTTTCTGTTCCCTTCCCTCCACTCTACTGATCTTTCTGCTATTTACTTTTAGTTTTGGGGGATTGTGCAGGTGTGTGTTGTGTGTATACATAATGGTGAGATCCAATATGTTTTTTTCCCTTTCATTTGTTGTTTTATGGTAATACCGTGTGATTATTTTTATAGTGTTTAAGTTCTTTTATGAGGATTTTGGAAAATAAAAGCAATAAATTTGTGTTCTCAGATGGTCATCATGAACCGGAAAAAAAAAATAAAATAAAATAAAAAATTTTAAAACATTTTTTAAAAGTTAAAGAACAGCAACAAAAAAATGAAAATAAAAGAAAACAAAAAAAAAAAAAACAAAAAAAACAAATTAAAATAATAATAATAACAATAAATGCAGTCATAGATTGCAATAAACTTCTTTTCCAGTAGGTAGAGCTGTGCCCACTGGGCCAAGCTTCTCCTTTCAATAAGTGGGAACCAATCACTGTACAGCAGCTCTTCCTCCCAGACTGGGTGGGTGTCCAATCCTGAGTGCCTAGGGCGTTCTTTTGTGTTTCCTCAAGCCAGGCCCCACTCACCTGTGACACTCACCACAATACTGGCTACATGCCAGGTCTGCTGCTCCTAGGAGCCCTGTTTTCATGAACGCCTGGGCACAATCTCCCTGTTTGTCTCCCTCAGACCCTAAGTTTGTAGAGCTTAGGCCTGAGAACCCCCAGCGAATTTGCTTGCACTCCGGAAGCCATGCCCCCGGAAGCTGGAGCAAGAGACTTCAGTTTTCAGCACTGGTGTGAGCGGTGGCCTGGAGGTCTGCACCACGAGTCCCGTGCCACTCCTAATTCCCTCGGTCTGGCTATCGCGCTCAAGGGAGAGCTGGGAGGGGCTCTTAAGATTTCCCCACAAGTTCGCAAATTTACAGGAATTTGTTTCACTTTCAATCACTTCCTGCTTCAGGACACATGTATTCTTCCATGTTTCTTGACAGGTCTTTTCATGAGAGTTCTTTCAAGACACATTACTTTCAATTTCCATAATCACTTTTGAAGCAAAACTCACATAAACTTTATGATGAATTATAACTCTGATATTACCATTAGATGTATGACTGGTTGGAATTAATGATTGCATAACGACATAGGATTTCTTATATATTTTCAGATAAAAATTCAATCCATTATTTAAAGTGGAACCAGTTATATTATTTATTCACAGTATGGTCTATTCATGCATTATCTCTATATTCATAGACGCAGTGTACACTTCTTTATACCCCCAATACTAATTTATATGTCTTCAAAATATTGCTCCCTGAAATGTTGGAAGAAATACTCATGTCACCTGATCTACTTATACATTTAATCACAGAAATATTCGCAACACAAAATGCAAAGCTCACACTTATGTTTGTACCAAAGCCTAAAAGGAAAGTAAACATGGATTACTAAAAACATCCATGTCCAGCTTGCCTAATGCTCTCAAATATCAATCCTATTGGTGACTACATATTTGTTTCTTCTTAAGATTATATATTCAAACTCAACCCTACTGAAAATGTCTAATCCTATCCCTCACTTTATACATTGCCTGGTTTCATTATGGCTCTATTTCTATCTGTTTCCTACATATTTTCCCCAGTTCATCATTGTGACTGACTCTTCACATGTGCTGACATTTACATTCACACTCTAATCGATAACCTATTGCTAATAAACGTTTGTTCCTAATCCTATACTCATTCTTTTTCTAAACCTACCGACTATCTTCCTAATCCTACCGACTATCCTTTTTTGACTGGATATTCTCTTCTACATTCAATCAAGCAAGGTACAAGGTCTTATGCCATTGTATATTGATCTATCTGAGACCTCTGTGCAGAATGTAATTTTATTCTAAGTATCACAATCAAGGGTCCAATGCCCTTCTGGGCTTCAAATGTTACCTAGATTTCTAGTTTCACACTTATATTTCACATATATATTCTAGTAAATATCGCAGTTTCAAATACCATTATTCATTCTGCAGGATGATTCCTAAACCAAATCCAACATGTTATTGACCCTAAACATACACTGTTCCCTCAATCTAACTTTACAGAAGAGCAGGGACAGAGTTGGTCTTACAATACAGGAATGTAGGGGATCTTCCACCTGCTGAGAACCTCAAAGGTCCATGCAGACATGATCCCTGGAAAAGAGGTAGGCAGCTATGAAGGACCTGAGAGAGCAAAAGTCATCTTCCATGGCAAACAACCTTGTCAGGATGAAGGGGTGTGTCTGAATCAGCCACCTTCTTCTTAATGTAGAGAAGATGGACCAAACAAGGTCTGTGTGGAGAGCTGTTCCCGTGTGTCTATGGTTGATCTACCATTCTAACTTGTGACAGTGTCACAGGAAGTAGGGGCAGCCTCCATCTCATGGGACCTTTGGAAGCAGCTATTAGGACAAAGTGTTTGCCAAGGCATTGACCTCATTCAGTTCCTGAAGGAAGTGACCTACCTTACTTCTTTGGTGATGGAACTCTCTGAACTTGGGATCCAGGAAGCCAGGCATCCAGAGCCAGTCCCAGTCCCAGTACCAGTGGGCTCACTTGTTTTGTTTTACCAATGACAGATTCTGTCTTTCTTGGTACCTACTGATGTGAGGATGGAAAAATATCAGGAGAGCTCTGAAGACGGGCCTTTCCTTAGTAAGTAGGTAGTGACTCACCGCTGGCTCCTAACAACTACACAGAGTTGGCCAAGGAGACCAGATCTGCCACAGTACAGGCCATTTCGGGTGAACATAGTAGGGCCCGCTAGTCAGAGGACACTCTGGATATTCAGAGACTTACTTGGGGGAAGGAGGTGCTTTGTGTTTGTGGGTGTGAGCTTGTGGTTTTGTCTCATTTTCTTAGAATAGGTAGGAAAGCTGGTATGTCTGGTTTGCAGTGGACTGTTTCTAGATAGTCTTTTGACAAGGCAAGTGTTTCTATGTCTGTGTATAACACTGTGTCCGTGGTTGCAGACATTAGAAAAGAGAATGCATCAATGAATGTGTCCTGTCTAGTAGAAAGCTTCCCAGCATTCATCCTGCCCAATTTATGACTGCACTGCAGGTTGCCTTATCGATGGGCAACACCTACTATCTTCCTAAGTTTCAGATTTCTTCCTGAATTCTGACCAATCTGCAGAATAGTCTCATGGTTTTGTGTCCAAGATAGGTACCACCCCAAGCTCTGTCACATGGCCATGTACTGAATAGCTGAAGGTAATGGCGAGCTTCTTAGAAAACTCAGATATCAGTGTGACCAGGTAAGTCTCAGTGGAGAAACCATGCTTTGTGCCTTTTGCTTACCTATTTTTCTGTTTCACTGAATGACAGGAAGGTCTTTGCCTCAGGCCACCCCTTTGATAAGCATGAAAAAAACAGTTTTCATATGGAAATGATTGGGCATCACCCGTGGCTCTTTGCTTAATTGCTTTGAATGGGATGTGTCTGAATTAGCCTCTTGGCCCTGTGTGAGGCTGTGGCTTATATTCTCAGCACCTGATGGATATAAAGAAAGATCCCATGTGTGCATCCAAAACTAAAATGGCAAAATTCAGTCATTGTGGATGATGTCTCTCTCCTTCCTCTATTAGGTTGCAGACAATCATCAAGTGAGTATAGGGATCCTTTGGGTCAAATGAGTTTTTCAAAGCCATGCAGAGGTGCTTGGGTTTTCTCATGATTCCACTTCACATAAAGAATCTAAACCCCACAGTCAGTAGGCCTCAAATTGGAGAAGCAGAGTAGTTGTAATGTCAGGCCTATTTAATCACTCCTGGTTCACAGGAATGGTGTCCAGGCCACCCTGACTTTAGGCAAATGAGGGTCAAGGGAGCTTATTTTGGACACTCTCTTGCGCTGCACCCCTCATGGAAATCTCCAGCCAGAGGTTATAATGAGGGTCTATGTGGAAGAAGATGAGGGCCATGTGGGAATGTTTTGGTTTTAATTTTGGTAATTTGTGTGGCAGTTGGAAGGGATGACTGGGTCCCCCTCGGCTTGTACTCTGGTGTAATACTCCTTAGAGACTGAGTTGTAGAACTGACCTCAGAGAAGTATTGCCATGAATTGTGTGGGGATGTTAGGAGGCCACGCATGAGAGTCGCCCTTGGAAACTGAGATCTAGGCCAAGGGTGGCTTTCCACAGAACACTGAGAATCTCAGCCAGGATATCACATGATTTTATTCTGAAAAACTTGGCAGCCATAGTTGAGAGTCAAAACACACATAGACCTCACATTGTAGACCTCAATGGGCCTGGCTTCATGTGACTTTTTGGCCACTATTTGGGATGCCTTGCCTGTGATTGTTCTCCAGAGCTTTCATTGAAATGAGCTTCCTTAACATTTAATGGTTCCTGAATGAATTGAAACCCACAGTGACTACAACTTCTTCCTTGAATAATGGCTAGATAAATACCATGAAATTTTTGAAATTTCAATGACCAGTTGGCACTGGAAAACCTTTGGATGTCCTGATGCTGATCATGAGTATACCAGACAGTGCCTTGATTGACAGAGTTTCATAAAAATGGTGTAGAACAGAGATGCCAGTTAGTTGGTGCCTGCTGATTAGTGGGCCTAGAGCAGTGGTGAGCAGATGTGTGACAAAACATCTGTGGTGAGGCCACGTGGAACTGCCATTGGCGTCCAAATGGCTTGTGACTGATATGGTTTCAGCCAACAGACCCAATAGGTAAAGGCATCTTGTTTATGGACAGGTTTCAGGGAAATGTTCAGAATCAGGTTGCTATGGTCAAGGGGGAAAGCTATGTGGGATAGAAGCCTGGTTATTGCATTCTCCTGCAAACCCTCACCCACCACACATGACAGAACTCCCTCCAACAATGTGTCCCAATTGACCTCCTTTATTTCGTGAAGCAAATACCAAACTCCCAGTGCAGCAGCAAGAAACACCACTAAAAGTGGAGGATGAACAAATGTCTTCCCAGTTAGCACAGGGAGAAACTTAGCCCCAGTGTCCACAGTTTAGCTACAAAAAAAGAATTCAGCACTGCTGCCACATGTTCAATGAAAAATAAGAAACCATGTCTTACAGGTCACATATATGCAGAACCAGCTTTGATGGTCTCTCTATAAAAGAACTAAATCTCCTGAAAACAACATGTATTTCAAGTGCCCAACCTCAGAGGCAGTTTCTCAAGAATTTTTTAGGCCAGCAGAGCTCCATGTTTGAGGAGTGTTTACCTTTTGCCTTACTATTTTGAACTCTGCTACCACCTCCAAGGTTGTGAACTCCTGAGCAAATTCCCTTCCAGATATGTATTCACAAATTTTCTAACTCTTCTCCTCTAACTGTATCTTACTTTGGTAAAATATAATGTCAAGGCATTGTTCTGGATGAGACTGGGAAGATTTTGGGGTAGCACATATTTGCATAGACATTGGATTCATTTTTCAATTTCCCTTTAAAACACTGAATCTCTAACCCTAACCAATTCCAAACTAAACTCTTGACTACTAATCCTAATATGATGGAGAAAAATAACAAAAAACAGAAAAGAAGTACAAGCAGTTCAGAGGAGGCAAGGTGTATACTTGGACTTGCCTTTTGCATAATATAGGGTAGGAGTTATAAATCTTGCAAATTTTTTTTGAAATAGTTCTCCATGTGTTTTTAAAGTTAACAAATATGTGAATTCCTTTCTCCCTTTCTCTGTAGCCTATTAAGCACATGTATTTTTATATGCACATATAGAATTCTACCTGGTACCACATGTACATTCTTGTGAGGTGGTTGACTTGGCAGATACAAATTGTGAGAAGAGATCACTCCTCGTAAATGCTATTGGAACTGAAATTTCAAACTATGGGTGAACTTTCTAGTTGAACAACATTATACATAAATCCATGTTCAGTATAATGAATATTTTTGGATCTGTGGATGATATATATTTCATGATGGATTTTGATTGGCATATATATTGTTAGTTTTTAATGTCTCTCTCTCTGTCTCTTTCTCTGTCTCTCTCTCTCTCTCTCTCTCTCTCTCTCTCTCTATATATATATATATATATATATATATATATATATATATACTCTCCAGATATTTCAAAATATGTAATATATGTGACTTATTATACACTCCCTAAATTCATTCATATTCATTTATGTGGATTTATAATCAACTTTTCACAAGATTATTTTCCAAACTATTCATCCACCTGAAATTCATATTTGTTTCCTAGTACTGACAACTAACTTCAGTGAATGGTGTATACAAATCCTAATATTTCTACAGTAACTGACCCAGTTTAACATCAATGCAAGTAGATTCCTATGCTACATGATATGTATTATGACGTTCATATTTATTCAACAGTGGGACATTATTATTTCTTCAGTTTATGCACATCATAATATATATATATTTCATCCAAAAGTTCAAAAATATATAGGAATTTGTTTCACTTTCAATCACTTCCTGCTTCTGAAAACATGTATTCCTCCATGTTTCTTTACTGCTCTTTTCATGAGACTTCTTTCCAAACACATTATTTTCGATTTCCATAATCAATTTTGAAGCAAAACTCACACACTCTTCATGAAAATCCTAATACTAATATTATCATTGATGTATAACTGGTTGTAATGAATGTCTGTATATCAATATTTGATTTCCTGTATTTTTTCAGATATCAATTCAATCCATTATTTATAGTGGAATGAGTATAGGTTTTATTCAGAGTATGTTCCATTCATGCATTATCTGTATATTCATAGAAACAGGGTACACCTGTTTGTACCCCCAATACTAATTTATACGTCTTCAAAATATTGCTCCCAGAAATGGTGGAAGATATACTCATGTCACCTGATCTACATATATATTTTATTACAGTAATATTATGGACACAAAATGCAAAGGTCACACTTATGATTGTACCAAAGCCTAAATGGAAAGTGAGCATGGATTAGTAATAACATCCATGTCCAGGTTGCCTAATGCTCTCAAATGTCAATCCAATTGGTGACTACATATTTGTTTCTTGCTAAGATTATATATTCAACCTCAACCCTGTTGAAAATGTCTAATCCTATAACTCAAATTATACTTTGCCTGATTTCCTTTTGTCTCAATTGATATTTACTTTCCTACATATTTTCCCCAGTTCATCATTGTGAATGACTCTTCACATGTGCTGACATTTACATTCACTCTCTACCCGAAACCCTATTGCTAAAAAAGTTTTTGTCCAAATCCTATACTCACTCTTCTTTCTAAACCTACTGACTATCTTCCTAATCCTATCGACTATCCCTTTTTGACTGCATGTTCTCTTCGACATTCAATCATCCAAGGTAAAGGTCCTATGCCATTGTATAGCGATTAATCAGAGACATCTGTGCAGAACATAATTCAAAGCTAAGTATCCTACCCAAGGGCCCAATACACTTCTGGGCTTCAAAACTTACATAGATTTGGGTTTTCAAACTTATATTTCACCTATATATTCTTTTAAATTTCGCAGGTTCCCAATAACATTATTCATCCCGCAGAATGATTCCCAACTGAATTCGAACCTGTTATTAACCCTAACCATACGCTGTTCCCTCAATCTACCTTTACAGAGGAGCAGGGATAGAGTTGGTCTTACAATACAGGAATGTAGGGGATCTTCCACCTGCTGAGAACCTCAAAGGTCAATGCAGAAATGATCCTTGGAGAAGTTGTAGGCAGCTATGTAGTACCAAAGAGAGCAAAAGTCTTCTGACATGGTAAAGAACCTGGACAGGATGAAAGGATGTGTCTGAATCAGCCTCTCTCTTCTTAATGTAGAGAAGATGGACCAAAGCAGGCCTGTATGGAGAGATGTTCCCCGGTGCATATGGTTGATATACCATTCTAACTTGCGACAGTGTCACAGAAAGTAGGAACAGCCTCCATCTCATGAGACCCTTGGCAGCAACTGTTAGGACAAAGTGGTTGCCAAGGCAGTGACCTCATTCATTTCATGAAGAAAGTGACTTCACCTAACTTACTTGGTGATGGAACTCTCTGAACTTGGGATCCAGGAAGCCAGGCATCCAGAGCCAGTCCCAGTAACAGTCCTAGTGGGATCACAAGTTTGGTTTTACCAAGGGCAGAGAGAGTCTTTTTTGGTACCTACTGATGTGAGAATGGCCAAATGCCAGGACAGCTCTGAAGAGGGTCCTTTCCTAAGAAAACAGGTAGTTGGTCATCGCTGGCTCCTGACAACTTCACAGATTTGGCCACGGAGACCAGATCTGAGACAGGGCAGGCCAGTTCAGGGTAACAATATGGTCCACAGTCAGAGGACACTCCGGATTGTCACAGACATATTGGGGGAAGGAAGTGCTTTTGTGGGTGTGGGTGTGAGTTTGTGGTTTTGTCTCATGTTCTGAGAATAGGTAGGAAAGGCGATTTGTTTGGTTTGGAGTGGACTGCTTCTAAAAAGTCGTTTGACAAGGTGAGTGTTTCTATATCTGTGTATCTCACTGTGTCCGTGGTTGTAGACATAAGAAAAGAGAATGCATCAATGGATATGTCCTGTCTAGAAGAAAGTTTTCCATCATTCATCCTACCCAATTTATGACTGGACTGCAGGTTGCTTTATGGATGGGCAACCCCTACTATCTTCCTAAGTTCCTGTTTTCTTCCTAAATTTTGGCCACTACCCAGAATAGGCTCATGGTTTTGTGTCCAAGATATTTAACACCTCCAAGCTCTGTGACATGGCCATGTACTGGATAGCTGAATGGAATGGCGAGCATCTCAGGAAACTCAGATATCAGTGTGACCAGGAAAGTCTCAGTGGAGAAACACTGTTTTGGGCCTTCTGCTTACCTATTTTTCTGTTGCCCTGAATGTCAGGAAGGTCCTTACCTCAGGCCACTCCTTTTTGAAGCCTGAAGTAAACAGTTTTTAAATGCAAATGAATGGGCATCACCTGTGGTGCTTTGCTTAATTGCTTTCGAAAGGGATGTGTCTGAATCAGCTGCTTGCCTCTGGGTCAGGCTATGGATTAGATTCTCAGCACCTGATGGAAATAAAGAAAGTTCCCATGTGTGTATTGAAAACGAAAATGGTAAAAATATCAGTCATTGTGGATGAAGTTTCTTGCCTTCCTCTGTTAGGTTCCTAACCTCCATCAAGTGAGAATAGGATCCTCTGGGTCAAATGAGTTCTTTGAACTCCTGCAGAAGTGCTTGGGTTCTCCCATGATGCCAAATCACATAAAGAATCTATACCTGACAGTCAGTTGGCCTCAAATTGGAGAAGCAGAGCAGTATTAAAGGCAGGCCTATTTGATCACTCCTGGTTCACAGGAAGGGTGTCAAGGCCACCCTCATTTTAGGCAAATGACGGGCAAGGGTGCATATTTTGGACATTGCCTTGGGCTGCGCTCCTCATGGAAACCTCCAGCAAGAGTTTATGATGAGTGTCTATATGGAAGAAGATGAGGGTCATGTGGGAATGTTTTGGTTTCAATTGTGGTCATTTGTGTGGCGGTTGGAAGAGATGACTGGGTCCACATGGGCTTGAACTCGGGTGTGATTCTCCTTCGAGACTGAGTTCTGGAACTGACCTCAGAGAAGTATTGCCATTAATTGTGTTGGGATTGTAGGAGGCCACGCATTAGAGTCACCCTTGAAACCTGAGATTGGTCCCTGGGTGGCTTTCCACAGAGCACTGAGAATCTCAACCAGGATATCACATGATTTTATTCTGAAAGACTTGGCAGCCATAGTTAAGAGTCAAAACACACATGGACCTCACATTTTAGACCTCAATGGGCCTGTCTGCATATGACATTTTGACCACTCTTTGGAAAGCCTTGCCTGTGAGAGTTCTCCAGATCTTTCATTGAAATGAGCTTCCTCACCATTTAATGGTTCTTGGATGAATGGAAACCCCAAAGTGCCTCCAACTTCATTCTTGAACAATGGATAGATAAATACCATGAAATTTTTGAAATTCCCAATGACCAGGTGGCACTGGAGAACCATTGGATGTCCTATTGCTGCTCATGAGTGTACCAGACAGTGCCTTGATTGACTGGAGTTCTTGAAAATGGTGTGGAACACAGATGCCAGTAAGTTGGAGCCTGCTGAGTAGTGGGCCTAGAGCAGTGGTGTGCAGTTGTCTGATAATATATTTGTGGTGTGGCCATGTGGGTGTGTCATTGGCTTCCAAATGGCTTGTGACTGACTTGGTGCAGCCAGCAGAAAATTATATGAAAAAGCATCTGGTTATATGGACAGGTTTCAGGGCAATGTTCAGAATCAGGTTGCTATGGTCAAGGGAGAAAGAAATGTGGGATAGAAGCCTGGTTGGTGCATTCTCCTGAAGACCCTGACCCACCACACCTTACAGGACTCCCACCAGCACTGTGACCCATTTGAAATCCTTGTATGTTGTGAAGCAAATACAAAACACCCAGTGCAGCAGCAAGAAACACCACGAAAATTGGAGAATGACCAAATGGCTTCAAAGTCCACACAGGGAGACACTTAGCCCCCAGTGGCCACAGTTTATCTACAAAGAGAGAATTCGTCACTGCTTCCTCATGTTCATTAGAAAATAAGAAACCATATCCTCCAGGTCACATAGATGCAGACCCAGCTTTGATGGTCTCCGTACACAGGGAGCTAAAGCTCCTGACAACAACATATACTTCAAGTGTCCAACCTCAGAGGCAGTTTCTCAAGAAGTCTTAATGCCAGCATAGCTCCATGTTTGTGGAGTGTTTACACTGTCCCTTACTTTTTGAAACTCCTCTACCACTTCCAAGGTTGTGAACTCCTGAACATTTTCCATTCCAGGTATGTATTCACAGATTTTCAAACTCTTCTTCTCTAATTGTGTCTTACTAGGCGCGAAGATATTGTCAAGGCATTGTTCTGGATGATAGTGGGAATTTTTTGTAGCACATATTTGCATACACATTGGATTTATTTTCCTATTTTCCATTTGAAATACTGAATAACTGACACTAACCCATACCCTAATAGACTCTTACGACTAATCCTAATATGATGGAGTAAAATAACCCAAACAGAATAGAAATGCAAGCATTTCAGAGGAGGCATGGTGTATAGTTAGACTTGGCTTTTGCATGATAAAGTGTAGGTGTTATAATTCAAGTTAATTTTTAATTGAAATAGTTCCATGGGTACTTAAAGTAAACAAATATGTGAATTCCTGTCTCCCTTTCTCTGTAGCCTATTCAGCACATGTATTTTTATATACACATATAGAATTCTACCTGGTACCACAGGTACACTCTTGTGAGGTGGCTGACTTGGCAGATAGAAATTGTGAGAATAGATCACTCCGCCTAAACGCTGTTGAAACTGAAATTTCAAACTATGGGTGAGCTTCCTAGTTGAACAACATTATACATAAATCCATGTTCAGTAAAATGAATATTTTTGGATCTGTGGATGATATATATTTCATGGTGAATTTCGATTGGCATATGTATTGCTAATTTTTAATGTCTCTGTGTGTGTGTGTGTGTGTGTGTGTGTGTGTGTGTGTGTGTATATATATATATACACACACACACTAAGTTTTTTTAAAATATAAAATATATGTGTCTTATTATACACTCCCTAAATTCATTCATATTCATGTATGTGGATTTAGAGTTAACATTTCACAAGATTATTCACGGAAATATTCATCCACCTGAAATACATATTTTTTTCCTAGAAATGAAAAATAACTTCAGTGAATGGTGGATACAAATCCTAATATTTCTACAATAATTGATCCAGTTTGTCATCAATGCAAGTAGATTCCTATGGGACATGATGTGTATTTTGATGTTCATTCTTATTCACCACTGGTATGTTACAATTTCTTCAGTTTATGCACATTATAGGATATATATTTCATCCATACGTTAGCAAAATTATAGGCATTTGTTTCACTTTCAATCATTTTCTGCTTTAGAACACATGTAATCCTCCATGTTTCTTGACTGGTTTTTTCATGAGACTTCATTCCAAACATATTATTTTCGATTTCCATAATCATATTTGAAGCAAAACTCACACACCCTTCATGATAAACTATAACCCTAATATTACTATTAGATGTATAACTGGTTGGAATGAATGATTGTATATCAATATAAGATTTCTTATATATTTTCAGATATCAAATCAATCCATTATTTAAAGTGGAACCAGTTATATTATTTATTCACACCATTGTCTATTCATGCATTGTCTCTATATTCATAGACACAGAGTACACCTCTTTGTAAACCCAATACTAATTTATACGTCTTCAAAATTTTGCTCCCAGTAATGGTGGAAGAAATACTCATGTCATCTGATCTACATATACATTTTATCACAGTAATATTCTGGACACAAAAAGAAATGGTCACACTTATGTTTGCACCAAAGCCTAAATGTAAAGTGAACATGGATTACTAAAACCATCCATATCAAGTTTGGCTAATGCTCTCAAAATTCAATCCTATTTGTGACAACATATTTGTTTCTTGCTAAGATTATATATTCAAACTCAACCCTGTTGAAAATATCTAATCCTATCTCTCACTTTATACTTTTCCTGATTTCATAATGTCTCTATTTATATCAGCTTTCCTACATACTTTCCGCAGTTCATCATTGTGACTGACTCTTCAATTGTGCTGACACTTACATTCACACTCTAATCCAAACCCTATTGCTAAGGAACTTTTGTTCCAAATCCTATACTCACTCTTCTTCTTAAACCTACTGACTATCTTCCTAATCCTACCCATTATCCCTTTTTGACTGGATGTTCTCTTATACATTCAATAATCCAAGGTACAGGGTCTAATGCCATTGTATATCGATCTATCTCAGACATCTGTGCAGAACATAATTCAACGCTAAGTATCACAATCAAGGGCCCATCCCCATTCTGCGCTTCAAATATTACTTAGATTTCTGTTTTCATACATATATTTCACCTATATATACTTATAAATGTCGCAGGTTCCCAGTACCATTATTCATCCAGCAGAATGATTCCTAATTCAAATTGAACTTATTATTAACCCTAACCATACACTGTTCCCTCAATCTAACTTTACAGAAGAGCAGGGACAGAGTTGGTCTTACAATACAGGAATGTAGGGGATCTTCCACCTCCTGAGAACCTCAAGGTCCATGCAGAAATGATCCCTGGAGAAGATGTAGACAACTATGAAGGACCTGAGAGAGCAAAAGTCAGCTTCCATGGAAAACAACCTGGTCAGGATGAAGGGTTGTTTATGAATCAGCCTCTCTCTTCTTAATGTAGAGAAGATGGACCAAACCAGGTTGGTGTGGAGAGCTGTTCCTAGGTGCCTATGGTTGATATACCATTCTACCTTGTGAAAGTGTCACAGAAAGTAGGGGCAGCCTCCATCTCATGGTAGTCTTGGAAGCAACTGTTAGGACAAAGTGGTTACCAAGGCAGTGATCTGATTCAGTTCCTTAAGGAAGTGACCTCACCTCACTTCTTTGTTGATGGAACTCTCTGAACTTGGTATCCAAGAAGCCAGGCACCAAGAGGCAGTCCCAGTCCCAGTGGTCTCACTTGTTTGGACTTACCAAGGACAGAGTCAGTCATTCTTGCTACCTACTGATGTGAGGACGGCCAAAACCAGGAAAGCTCTGAAGAGGGGCTTTTCCTGATAAAGTAGGTAGTGGCTCACTGCTGGCTCCTGACAACTTCACAGAGTTGGCCAAGGAGACCAGATCTGAGACAGGACAGGCCATTTCATTGGAACATAGTATGGCCCACCAGTCAGAGGACACTCCGGATAGTCACAGACCTACTTGGGGGAAGGAGGTGTCTTTGTGGGTGTGGGTGTGGGTTTGTGGTTTTTGTCTCATATTCTGAGAATAGGTAGGAATGGCGGTTTGTTTGGTTTGGAGGGAACTGTTTCTAGTAAGTCATTTGACAAGGCGAGTGTTTCTATGTCTGTTTATACCACTGTGTCCCTGGTTGTAGACATTAGAAAAGAAAATGCATCAATTGGTGAGTCCTGTCTAGTAAAAAGCTTCTCAGCTTTCATCCTGCCCAATTCATGAATGGACTGCGGCTTGACTTATCGATGAGGAACACCTGCTAACTTCTTAAGTTCCTGTTTTCTTCCTGAATTGTGTGCACTCTCCAGAATAGGCTCATAGTTTTGTGTCAAATATATGTACCACCTCAAATCTCTGTGACATGGCCATGTACTGGATAGCTGAAGGGAATAGCGAGCATCTCAGAAAGCTCAGATATCAGTGAGACCAGGAATGCCTCATTGGAAAAACCCTGCTTTGGACATTTTGCTTACCGATTCTTCTGTTGCCCTGAAAGTCAGGAAGGTCTTTGCATCAGGTGTGTCATGTGGGAGTGTTTTGGTTTTAATTGTGGTCATTTTTGTGGCCGTTGGAAGACATGGCTATGTCCACCTGGGCTTGAACCCTTATGTGATTCCCCTTAGAGACTGAGTTCTGGAACTGACCTCAAAGAAGTATTGCCATGTATTGTGTTGGGATTTTAGGAGGCCACGCATGAGAGTCGCCCTTGGAAACTGAGATCTAGGCCCAGGGAGGCTTTCCGAAGAGCACTGGAAATCTCAGGAAGGACATCACATGATTTTATTCTTAAAGACTTGGCAGCCATCGTTGCAAGTCAAAACACACATGGACCTCACATTGTAGACCTCAAATGCCTGGCTTAATGTGACCTTTTAGCCTGTCTTTGGGAAGCCTTGCCTGTTAGAATTCTCCAGAGCTTTCATTGAAATGAGCTTCTTCTTCATTTAATGGTTCCTGAATAAATTGAAACCCACAGTGCCTTCAACTTCATCCATGAAAAATGCCTAGATAAATATCATTAAAGTTTGGAAATTCCCATCACCTGGTGGCACTGGAGAACCTTTAGGTGTCCTATTGCTGATCATGAATGTACCAGACAGTGCCTTGATTGACTGGGTTTCATGAAAATGGTGTAGAACAGAGATGCCAGTAACTTGGAGCCTGATGAGTAGTCGGCCTAGAGCAGTGGTGTGCAGGTGTGTGTTAAAACATCTGTGGTGGGCTGATGTGGATATGCCATTGGCTTTCAAATGCCTTGTGACTGATATGGTGCAGCCCCCATACCCTTGTATGTAAAGGCATCTTGTTATATGGACAGGTTGAAGGGCAATGTTTAGAATCAGATTGCTGTGGTCAAGGGGGCAAGCTATGTGAGATATAAGCCAGGTTGGTGCATTCTCCTGCAGACCCTTACCCACCACACATGACAGAACTCCCTCCATCACTGTGTCCCAGTTGAACTTCTCGTATTTTGTGAAGCAAATACCAAACTCCCAGTGCAGCTGCAAGAAACACCACGAAAAGTGGAGGATGACCAAATGGCTTCACAGTCCACACTGCAAGACACTTAGCCCCCAGTGGCAACAGTTTACCTATAAAGAGAGAATTCAGCCCTACTGCTTCAGGTTCATAGGAAAAAAAGAAACCATGTCCTCCAGGTCATATAGATGCAGACCCAGCTTTGATGGTCTCACTACAAAGGAAGCTAAAGCTCCTGTCATCAACATATATTTCAGGTGCCCAATCTCAGAGGCAGTTTCTCAAGAAGTCTTTAGGCCAGCAGAGCTCCATGTTTTTGGAGTTTTTACCCTGTCCTTTACTTTTGGAAACTCCTCTACAACCTCGAAGGTTGTGAACTCCTGAGCATTTTCCATTACCGATATGTATTCACAGATTTCTAACTCTTCTCCTCTAATTATGTCTTACTTGGAGTGAAGGAAATGTCAAGGCATTGTTCTGAATGAGAGTGGGAAGATTTTTGGGTAGCACATATTTGCCTACACATTGGATTCATTTTCCAATTTTCCATTCGAAATACTGAATCCCTGACTGTCAGGGGTAGAAGGAATTCTTCTTCAAAGAACAGCCTGACACTTACAAGAAACAGCCCCCAGGAGACATCCTGTCTGGAAGACATCCTGTAGCCACATATGTCCCTGAGACATCCTGTGGCCATCTTTCTTCCAGAAACATCCTGAAGTTATCTCACCTTGTGAAGACATCCAGGAACTGCTGATAAGAGAGCTTTCCCATATCCAGCATATTAATACCCATGTGTGAACAATAAAATTTTGCAGCTTGATCAGAACTCCTGTGTTGCTCTCATCTCTCATGCCTCTTGTCCCTTCATTCCTCCCCATCTAGGTTCGCTGACCACGTTGATGTGTCCTGCCGGCCGGGACATCTGGCGCCCACCGACTGGGGCTCAAGCCTTTGACTGAGGGGGAACCCCTTCCTCCTGGAAGACTTGGTCAAGAGGAGCTCACGATCGCCTCAGCAGACACCACCCGGAGACATATCCAGGAGGAAGGTGGGGATGATGCACGGTGAGTGACGCACCATGTGACAAGCAGTATCATCACATGATTTGTTTATTTCAGGCCTCAAGGAGTCCTTCAAGACATGAGGGGCACATGTTAAGAAAAAGGACTTAAAATTTTTCTTTTCATACATAGGAGAATTGTGTCCATGGTTTCCTCTTGAAGGGACCATTGATGGCAAAAATGGCTTAGAGTAGGAGACTGTTTAAAAGATTATTATGAATCATTTGGCCCAGAAAAAATGCCAGTTCCCACCTTTTCTTACTGGAACTTAATTAATGAAATTCTTAAAAGTTTTCGCTTTGACAATGGTACCTTACAACTTGTCAGGATTGGGGAAGAGATTATGCAAAAGACCTCTCGTCCCCCCTCTGCATGCCCATCATTAGTATAGACATAGAACCTTCTCAGTCTTCCCAGGACCCTGAGAACCTTCCTGGTCCCCCTCAAAATACGACCCTAATTAATAAGGCTCCAATGATTAAAAACCACCTTTATCCAGTTTTAAATCCCAGAGACACATTGACCCCTGGGGAGGACGCTATCTTGGAGAAGGAAGCAGCTCTCTACCATTCAGAACACCCGCGACCTCTCAGGACCCTGCCACAGCCTATAGGATTTACCAAGCGAAGGTGAAAGCACCTATGTAAAACATCTTGCCTTTGAAAATGCCAACCCAGCATGTCAGAATGTTCTTCAACCACATAAGGATAAAGGGAAACTTTCTGAAGTTATTAGACTCTGTGCAGACGTGGGTGCAGCCCATGCCATGGGTCTGGCTTTAGGGACCGCCTTTACCAAGGCCTTTCACAATCCTGGCTCATGTACTTGCTTTACTTGTAAACAACCTGGCCATTTTGCATGTGAGTGTCCCACAGGCAAACAAAGCCTAGGAATAGCGTCTCCTCAAACTGGGGCTTAACCGCCCCCAGCTACCCTTTTCCATAGAAGTGGTAAAGGTCATCACTGGGCCAGTGAGTGTAGATCTAAGACAAATGCCCTCAGACAGCCTATTTCTTCCTACTTCTCGGGAAACTCCCTGCGGGGCCAGCCCCCAGCCACAACATCCCCCACGACAAACACAGGAGCAATAAAGTTTGTTCCCTCCTAAACTCCCAACCTACCACAAAATCCTTCTCCACAATTGCCTCCCTCCAACTAGCCACCCCAGGCAGCACAACATTGGACCTCTGTGCTGCCACAAATACAATATTAGACCCAATGCAAGGGCCCCAGATAATACCCAATGAAATTATGGGTCCCCCTCCATCTCATACATGTGCCCTTAATCTTGGAAGAGCCTCCACTACCATACAAGGTGTTCAGGTCTTCGTTGGCATTAATGATAATGATTTCACTGGAGAAATAAAAATACTGGCCACTGCTATTAATGGAGTTGCCGCCATCCCAGCAGGAACAAGACTTGCACAATTAATTCTCCTTCCCTTGGATTCAGGAGGCATTTCCAAAACCCAAACCTACCTCGGGGGACTGCCTTCTTGGGCTTCTCTGATGTGTATTGGGTTCAGCCCATTTCTCACAATAGACCCACCCTTACCTTACTTACTGAAGGAAAGGAATTCCAAGGAGTTCTAGATATTGGAGCTGATGCCACAATTATTTCTCAAAAATACAAGCCATCAGGTTAGCCCCTCACTCCATCTTTGACTGACCTGAAAGGGATAGGAAAATAAAAAAATCCTCTGGTCAGCTCTAGGTCTATTAGCTGCACTGATAAAGATGGTAATAAGTCAACTGTCACTCCTTTCGTTGATTCTGACCTCCCTGTTAACGTATAGGGAGGAGATATTTTGAGTTATTGGAAGTTATTCTCGCCAGTCCCAATTCCATGGTGACTCATCAAATGCTTCCTATGAATTTTGTTCCTGGTACAGGCCTGGGGATACTGAAACAAGGACTGGTGGAGCCTATACAACCCATACAAAAACAAATACATGTGGACTTGTGTATTCAGATTTTTAGTGTCAGTCCCTGACCCTCCTGTACCCCATGCAGATAAAATTATTTGGGAGACTCAGACTCCTGTGTTGGTGGATCAGTGGCCCCTTACCCAAGAAAAATTGGAGGCTGCCTCCACGTTAGTGCAGGAACAGCTCGCAGCCGGCCATGTAAAGCCCTCAACCTCATCATGGATTACTCCTATTTTTATTATCAAGAAAAAATCAGGCAAGTGGTCCCTTTTACAATATTTGTGTGCCATTAATAAAGTTATGCGCCCGATGGGAGCACTACAGCCAGGCATTCCCACACCAGTGGCGATTCCAAAAAACTATTGTAAAATGGTTATTGACTTAAAAGATTGCTTTTTTACCATTCCTTTACATCCTGAGGATAGACCCTATTTTGCCTTTAGTCTCCCTCACATTAATTTTCAGGGCCCTATGCAGAGATTTCAATGGAAGGTTCTTCCCCAAGGTATGGCCAACAGCTCTAGTCTTTGCCAAAAACACGTTGCTCAAGCAGTAGACCCTGTGAGAGAGCGATGAGCACAAAATTATATTTTACATTATATGGATGATTTGTTAATTGCTGCACCTAATACCCATGACCTTAATAATTGTTACTTGGACTTTTACAAAACCTCACTACCTTGGGACTACAGATAGCTCCAGATAAGTTTCAAACACAGGACCCTTATACCTATTTGGGCCTTAAACTTCAAGATAATCAGATCCAAATTCCTAAAATACAACTATGTGTGGACCATCTTCACACACTTAATGATTTTCAAATATTACTGGGGGATATTTAATTGCTAGGAACATATTTAAAATTACCCACTTGTGTACTTTTGCCCCTTAATGATATTTTGATAGGTGATTCCCACCCCTCCTCCCCTCAAAAGCTTACTCCCGAGGCATGACATGCATTAAACCAAGCCACAGAAGCCATTGCCCAAAAGTTTGTTACACAAATTTCTTATTACCTTCCTCTGGTTCTGGTTATTTTCCACACTCCTCATACACCCACAGGAATATTTTGGCAGCGAGATCCACATTTTAAAAATAAAGGCTGCCCCTTGCTTTTGGTCCTTGTATCCACCACATCCTCCAAGGTTATTACTGTTTATCTTGCTCAGGTAGCTTCTCTTATTTTTAAAGGTCGTTTGCTTCTTCGACAACATTTTGGCAAAGACCCTGATAATATTTTAATTCCATATACTAAGGACCAAACCCTTACTACAATTTTTACTAGAGACATGGATCAATGGGGTATTGCCCTATCAGGCTTTTTGGGAACAATTCATAACCACATCCCCAATGACCCCGTTTTAAATTTTGTCCAGTTACATTCATTTATTTTTCCCAAAATTACTCAAAAGGCTCCCATTCCTCAAGAACTTACTGTCTTTACAGATGGTTCCAGTAATGGCCGTGCAGTCTTTGTTGTCAATAACAAGCCTACCACCTTTGTTACTGTCTATCAGTCAGCTCAGTTTGTGGAATTGTTCACCATAACACAAGTTTTCATAAAGTTTTTTTGATAATCTTGTTAATATTTATACAGACAGTGCCTACATTGCTCATTCTGTGCCCCTGCTGGAGATTTCACCCACCATTATGGCTTCTTCCAATTCCCCCTTTCTGTTTCACCAGCTTCAGCAGCTAATTCAGGCCAGAAAACATGCATTTTCCTTAGGACACGTCATGACACACTCTGACCTTCTGAGCCCTCTAACACAAGGTAATGCCCAAGCTGATGCAGCGACACGTTCCATCTTTCCAATTTTTGTTGGCTCCATTCAAAAGGCCATGGAGTTACAAAATCTTCACCATCTAAATTCCCAGAGCCATCGATTACTTTGGAAAATTACCAGGCAACATGCATGAGAAATAGTAAAAGCATGCCCTGGTTGCACTGTCTCCCTCCCCATTCAACTCTTGGGAGTTAACCCCCGAGGATTACAGCCCAATCAGGTTTAGCAAATGGATGTTATTCATTTTCCTGAATTTTGAAAAACCAAATATATATACGTTTCTATAGATACCTTCAGCGGCTTTAGTTTTGCATCACCACATTCTGGAGAGGCTACCAAAGATGTCCTTTCTCATCTTGTTTCAGCCTTTTTCATAATGGGTAAACCAATACATATTAAAACAGATAAATGTCCTGAATATACCAGTGCCAAGTTTAAACAGTTTTGTGCTACCTTGCAATTTTGTCATACTACTGAAATTCCATACAACTCTCAGGGCCAAGGCATGTGGAACTTGCCCAGCTTAGCTTAAAGACTTGGCTATCCCGTCTTAAGGCTTCCGCCCTTGTATTTACCACTCGCAGGGATCGCCTTAACCATGCATTATTTGCCCTTATTTTTCTTACCTTAGACAGTGAAGGCCATTTGGCCACAGACAGACACTGGCATCCTTCGTCCAATTCTGTTCGCTCGCCTGTTATGTGGTGCAATCCCATTACAAATAAATGAAAACGCCCAGATCCTATCCTCATCAGGGGATGAGGCTCAGCTTGTGTTTTGGACCAAGAGCAAGCATCCCCAAGATGGTTACCAGAATGCCTGGTTAAACAGGTAAATTACTTACCTCAACCCAGGGACGGAGGCCCTCCCCCTGAGGACAAATTTTCCTCCATTTCAGATATAGCCAACAATCTGTGCGAGGATCCTGCTTAAGGCACTTCTGCTGAACAGGTTTGAACACGGAGGCCTTGGACCTCCAATTTCCAACATCATGGAGTACCTTTTTGCCCCCCCCCCCCGTGAATGCAAAGGAGGATTTTGGACTGAGGCTCCCACTAGTTGGACCCAGACTGCTGACTGCATGACTAAGGTGACTTACCTCCGTGCCAAGGTTGACCATAATCTCGGAGGAGTTCATCAGCCTAAATGGGTATGTGTTAACAAGCCAAAGATTATTCCCCCTAGTACAAGTAAAGCTCTCCAAAATTGTTCTGCAACTTGTAGCAATACCCAGGGGATGCATGTCTCTTGTAATGCTTCGGCTTCACTTTGTGTTAATAAACAGGGAGAACAAGTTTTTGAAGCCTCCCTAACTAAAACTCATGCAGCAGGGGGACCACTATTCATTATACCCCCATTCTCTTTGACCATGGAGGAGATGGCAAATACACCAAGCTACAGTCAGCTGGGTGCCAAGGCACTGTCGGAAAACCTTCCTACTGGCCCATTAAGGCCCCTACAGGGGTCTCTGATGGTGGAGGACCCAATTATTCTGTCAAGCATCCTCAGATAATCAAACCTTTGAAACCCCAAATCGCTGAGCTCACATATCATCCCTTAATGTAGCCTAAATCCCAGTTCCCAGGTTTAGATACCAATACATTAGATATTTTGCAAACTACATTCTCCTAGCTTAATAATTCGAACCCCACCCTTGCTGGTGATTGCTGGCTCTGCATGACAGCAGGGGCAATCATGCCTATGGCAGTTCCTATTAATTCTATCATGGACAATGATAATACATGCCAACCCGGATTTCCCTTTAAAGTACAGCCTATAGGCACTTTTACATTATGTCTTTTTGGCGCGATGCAGAATAATACCTATGATATTGATGTTCGACTTACTTCCTTTGGAAATTGCTCAACAGTATAAAATTATTCCTCACCCACCCCATCTCTTTGTCCCTCCAATGGCACAGTTTTTATGTGTGGAGGAAACTCGGCCTTCCCACGCTTCCAGCGAATTGGACCATTGGTTGTGTTCTTGCTTTATTACTCCCTGATATAACTATTGTCCCAGGAGATGAACCTCTACCAATTTCTAGCCTAGACACTTTAGTCAAAAGACATAGGTGGGCAATACAGGCTTTACCACTCATTGCCAGCCTTGGAATAACAGCTGCTGTGGGCACAGGTACAGTGGCTTAGGCACGGCTATTCACTCTTACCATCGCCTGTCTCAACAACTTATAAATTATGTACAAACTTTATCAGGAACCTTTAAAGATTTGCAGGACCAAATAAATTCCCTGGCAGAAGTGTTCCTTCAAAACAGACGAGGCTTAGATTTGCTGACAGCTAACCAGGGAGGTATTTGCTTAGCCTTAGGGGAACGATGCTGCTTTTATGCCAATAAATCAGGCATAGTACGCATTAAAATTAAGCAGCTTCAAGAAGATCCAGAAAAGAGACAAAGGGAACTATTTGAAAATCCCCTCTGGATTTGGCATAATGGATTTCTACCCTACCTTCTTCCCCTATTAGTCCCTTTGTTGGGTTTACTTTTAATGGTGTCCATAGGCCCCTGCATTATAAAGAGGCTGGTACAATTTATTAAAGAACAGATTAATATTTTGGTTTCTAAGCCCATACAGGTCCACTATCATGGTCTGGAGATGGAAGACAGCACTGCCAACATTTAAAAGAATGTTCAACCCTTCTCACAGGCTTATTAAGTTTACATCCCCACAGATCTCTCTTTCTTACAGAAAACTATAAGTAACAGCTCTGAGCAACCATCTTCTACCCTTGCAATAAGGGTTCGTTCTCCATGGGCCCCTCCGCTTGGGGGAGGACACACCCTTGGAATGAGCACGTTAGGCCATAATAACGGAGGGTCCAGGAAGGACTGCAGGAGGATGGATCCACGGATCCCCAAACACAAGACCTCTGAATGACACGCTCTGGTGCATGGCGGTTGGCATGCTATCCCCTCAATGACGTCTCCTCCAAAAACATGCCAAAGCCAACACGAAATCTCCTAGGAAAGATGCTCGCTCAAATCAGGAGATATTCTAAGGCATCCTAGAGAAACAGAGCCACTATCACCCCCTAAATCCATGGCCTGTAAGGTATGGTCGAATATTTTATATAACAAATGGGGAGATGTCAGGGGCTAGAAGGAAGTTCTCCTTCAAAAAATAGACTGACACAAGAAACAGCCCCCTGGGACACAACCTGCCTGGGAGACATCCCACAGCCATCTATCTCCTTTTGACATCCGGCTACCATCTGTCTACCTGAAACATCCTGAGGTTATCTCACCCTGTGAAGACATCCAGCAACTGCCGATAAGAGAGCTTTCCCATCCACAGCATATAAATACCCTCTGAGAATAATAAAAGTTTGCAGCATGATCAGAACTCCTGTCTTGCTGTCATCTCTCGTGTCTCTTGTCCCTTCATTCCTCCCCAACTAGGATCGACACCCAAGTTGATGTGTCCTGCCAGCCGTGCCATCTGACACTAACCCATACCCTCCTAGACTCTGATGACAAATCCTAATATGATGGAGAAAAATAACCCAAACAGAATAGAAATACAAGCAGTTCAGAGGAGGCATGGTGTATAGTTGCACTTGCCTTTTGCATGATATAGGGTAGGTGTTATAAATCTAGTTAATTTTTAATTGAAATAGTTCTCCATGTGTTTTTAAAGTTAACAAATATGTGAATTCCTGTCTCCCTTTCTCTGTAGCCGATTCAGCACATGTATTTTTATATGCACATATAGAATCCTACCTGGTATCAGATGTACATTCTTGTGAGGTGGCTGACTTGGAAGATACAAATTGTGAGAAGAGATCACTCCTCCTAAACGCTGTTGGAACAGAAAATTCAACCTATGGGTGAGCATCCTAGTAGAACAACATTATACATAAATCCATGTTCAGTAAATTAAATATTTTTGCATCTGTGGATGATATATACTTCATCTTCATGATGAATTTCGATTGGCATATATATTGCTACATTTTATTGTCTGGGTGTGTGTGTTGTGTGTGTGTGTGTGTGGGTGTGTGTGTATATATATATATATATATATATATATACACTCTCCAAATATTTCAAAATATGAAATATATGTGTCTTACATATACTACCTAAATTCATTCATGTTCATGTATGTGGATTTATAATCAACTTTTCACAATATTATTCTCAGAAATATTCATCCACCTGAATTACATATTTGTTTTCTAGTACTGAAAACTAACTTCAGTGAGTGGTGCATACAATCCTAATATTTCTACAGTAACTGACCCAGTTTAACATCAATGCAACTAGATTCCTCTTGGATATGATGTCTATGTTGAAGTTCATTTTATTCAACACTGGTACATTACTATTTGTTCAGTTATACACATCATAGGATATATATTTCATCAACAACTTCAATAATTTATAGGATTTTGATTCACTTTCAATCATTTCCTGATTCAGAACACATGTATTCCTCCAGGTTACTTGATTGTTTTTTCATGAGACTTCTTTCCAAACGCTTTTTTTTTCGATTTCCATAATCATTTTGAAGAAAAACTGACACACTCTTCATGATAAACCATAACCTTAATATTACCATTAGATGTATTTCTGGTTGGAATGAATGATTGCATATAAATATACGATTTTCTGTTTATTTTCAGATATCAATTCAATCGAATATTTAAAGTTGGAACAAGTTATAATATTTAATCACAGTATCGTCTATTCATAAATTATCTCTATGTTCATAGACACAGAGTAAATCTATTTGTAACCCCAATACTAATTTTTTCATCTTCAAAATGTTGCTCCCAGAAATGGTGGAAGAAATACTCATGTCACCTAATCTACATATACATTTTATCACAGTAATATTCTGGACACAAAAATAAGAGGTCACACTTATGATTGTATCAAAGCCTAAATGAAAAGTGAGCATAGATTACTGAAAACATTCATGTCCAGTGTGCCTAATGCTCTCAATATCAATCCTATTGGTGACTACATATTTGTTTCTTCTTAAGACTATATTTTGAACCTCAACCCTGTTGCAAATGTCTAATCCTATCACTCAATTTATACTTTGCCTGATTTCCTAATGTCTCTATTGATGTCTGCTTACCTAAATATTTTCCCCAGTTCACCATTGTGACTGACCCTTCACGTGTGCTGACATTAACAATCACTCTCTACCCGATACACTATTGCTAAAGAACTTTTGGTCCAAATTCAGTACTCAGTCTTCTTCTGAAACTTATCGAATATCTTCCTAATCCTACCGACTATCCCTGTTCTAGTGGATTTTCACTTCTACATTCAATCATCCAAGGTACAAGGTCCTATGCCATTGATTATCGATTTATCTGAAACACCTGTTCAGAACGTATATCAAAGCTAAGTATCCCAATCAATAGCGCAATGCCCTTCTGGGCTTCAAATCTTACCTAGATTTTTGTTTTCATACTTATATTTCACCTATATATTCTTATAAATATCACAGGTTCCCAATACCATTATTCATCAATTAGAATAATTCCTAACCCAAATCAAACCTGTTATTAACCCTAACCATACACTGTTCCCTAAATCTAACTTTACAGAAGAGCAGGGACCAAGTTGGTCTTACAATACAGGAATGTAGAGAATCTTCCACCTGTTGTAAAACTCAAAGGTCCATGAAGAAGTGATCCCTGGAGAAGATGTAGGCAGCCATGAAGGACCTGAGAGAGCAAACGTCATCTTCCATTGCAAACAACCTGGTCAGGATGAAGGGTTGTGTCTGAATCAGCCTCTCTGTTCATAATGTAGAGAAGATGGACACAAACAGTCCTGTTTGGAGACCTGTTCCTGGGTGCCTATGGTTCGTATACCATTCTAACTTGTGAAAGTGTCACAGGAAGTAGGAGAAGCCTCGATCTCATGGGACCCTTGGAAGCAACTGTTAGGACAAAGTGGTTGCCAAAGCAGTGACCTCATTCAGTTCCTGAAGGAAGTGACCTCACCTCACTTCCTTGGTCATGGAACTCTCGGTACTTGGGATCCAGGAAGCAAGGTACCAAGAGCCTGTCGCAGTCCCAGTCCCAGTGGGCTCACTTGTTTGGATTTACCAAGGACAGAGTCAGTCTTTCATGGTACCTACAGATATGAGGATGGCCAACTGCCAGGAAAACTCAGAAGAGGGGCCTTTCCTGAGAAAGCAGATAGTGGCTCACCGCTGGCTCCTGACAAGTTCACAGAGTTGGTGTTTTCCGGGGAACATAAGTTGGCCCACCAGTCAGAAGACACTCTGGGTAGTCACAGACATACTTTGTAGAAGGTGGTGCCTCTGTGGTTGTCGGTGTGGGTTTGTGGTTTTTGTCTCATGTTCTGAGAATAGGTAGGAAAGGCGGTTTGTTTGGTTTGGAGTGAACTGTTTATAGTAAGTCGTTTGGCAAGCAAGTGTTTCTATGTCTGTGTATCCCACTATGTGCATGGTTTTAGATATTAGAAAACTGAATGCATCAATTGTTGTCTCCTGTCTAGCAGAAAGCTTCCCAGCATTCATCCTGCTGAATTTATGAATGGATTTCAGCTTGCCTGATCGATGGGCAACATGTGGTATCTTCCAAAATTCCTGCATTCTTCATGAATTCTGGCTACTCTCCAGAATTGGCTCATGGTTTTGTGTCCAAGATATGTAGCAGTTCCAAGCCCTGTGACATGGCCATGTACTGGATAGCTAAAGGGAATGTCGAGCATCTCAGAAAACTCAGATATAAGTGTGACCATGATAGTCTCAGTGGAGAAACCCTGCTTTGGGCCTTTTGCTTACCTATTGTTCTGTTGCCCTGAATGTCAGGAAGGTCTTTGCCTCAAGACATCCGTTTGTGAAGCCTGAAGAAAACAGGTTCAAATGGAAATGAATGGACATCACCTGTGGATCTTTGCTTAATTCCTTTGAAAATGGAAGTGTCTGAATCAGCCTCTTGGCCCTGTGTGAGGCCGTGGCTTAGATTCTCAACCCCTGAAGAATCTAAAGAAACATCACATGTGTGCATCCAAAACAAAAATGGCCAAAAGTGCAGTTATTGTGGATGAAGTCTCTCCCCATTCTCTGTGAGGTTCCTGACCTCCATCAAGTTAGAATAGGGATCCTTTGGGCCAAATCATTTCTTCAAAGCCCTAAATTGCTTGAGTTTTCCCGTGACTACAATTCACATAAAGAATCCAAACTGCACAGTCAATACGCCTCAAATTGGAGAAGCAGAGAAGTATTAACAGCAGGCCTATTTGAACACTCCTGGTTCACAGGAATGGTGTCCAGGCCACCCTGAATTTAGGCAAATTAGGGGCAAGAGAGATTATTTAGGAGACTGTCTTGGGCTTTGCCCCTCATGGAAACTTCCAGCGATAGGTTATGATGAGTGTCTATATAAAAGAACATGAGGGCCATGTGGGATTGTTTTGGTTTTAATTGTGGTTGTTAGTGTGGTGATTGGAAGAGATGACTGGGTCCACCTTGACATGAACTCTGGTGTTTTTCCCCTTAGAGACTGAGTTCTGGAACTGACCTCAGAAAAGTATTGCCATTAATTGTGTTGGGATTTTAGGAGGCCATGCATGAGAGTCGCCCTTGGAAACTGAGATCAAGGCCCAGGGTGGCTTTCAACAGAGCACTGGGAATCACAGCCAAGATATCACATAATTTTCTTCTGAAAGACTTGGCAGCCGTAGTTGAGAGTCAAAAGTCACATGGACCTCACATTGTAGAACTCAATGGGCCTGGCTTCATTTGACCTTTTGGCCATTCTTTGGGAAGCATTGCCTGTGAGATTTCTCCAGAGCTTTCATTGAAATGAGCTTCGTCAACATTAATGGTTCTGGAATGAACTGAAACTCACAGTGCCTCCACCTTCATTGTTGAAATATGGCTAGAAAAATACCATGAAATTTTTGAAATTTCCATGACCAGCTGGCACAGGAGAACCTTTGGATTTCCTGTTGCTGATCATGAGTATAACAGACACTGCCTTGATTGACTGGTTTTAATGAAAATTGTGTAAAACAGAGATGCCAATAAGTTGGACCCTGATGATTAGTGGGCCTAGAGCAGTGGTAGGCAGGTGTGTGATAAAACATCTGTGGTGGGGCCATGTGGATCTGCCATTGGCTTCCAAATGGCTTGTGACTGACATGATGCAGCCAGCAGTCCCTTCTAAGTAAAGGCATCTTGTTATTTGGAGAGGTTTCAGGGCAATGTTCAGAATCGATTTGCTATGGTAAATGGGGCAAGCTATGTGATATAGAAGCATGGTTGGTGCATTCTCCTGCAGAAATTGAAATACCACACGTGACAGAACTCCCTCCTGCACTGTGTCCCAGTTGAACTCCGTGTATTTCATGAAGCAAATACCAAACTCCCATTGTAGCAGCAAGAAACACCATGAAAATTGGAGGATGAACAAATGGCTTCACAGTCCACACAGGGAGACACTTAGAACCCAGTGGCCACAGTTTAACTACAAAGATCAAATTCAGGACTGCTGCCTCATGTTCATTGGAAAATAAGAAACTATGTTTTACAGGTCACATAGGTGCAGACCCAGCTTTGATGATCTCACTACAAAGGAAGCTAAAGCTCCTGATAACAACATATGTTTCAAGTGCCCAAACTCAGAGGCAATTTCTCAAGAAGTCTTTAGGCCAGCAGAGCTCCATGTTTGTGGAGTGTTCACCCTGTCCCTTACTTTTGGAAACTCCTCTAACACCTCCAAGGTAGTGAACTCCTTAGCATATTCCATTCCAGATAAGTATTCACTGATTTTCTAACTCTTCTCCTCTAATTATGTCTTACTTGGGGCGAAGATAATGTCAAGCCATTGTTCTGGAGGAGTGGGAAGATTTTGTGTAGCACATATTTGCATACACATTGGATTCATTTTCCAATTTTCCATTCGAAATACTGAATCCCTGACTCTAACCCCTACCCTACTAGACTCTGACTACTAATTGTAATATGATAGAGAATAAAAACTCAAACAGAATAGAAATACAAGCAGTTCAGAGGAGGCATGGTGTATAGTTGGAATTGCCTTTTGCATTATATAGGTTAGAAGTTATAAATCTAGTCAATTTTTTGTTGAAATAGTTCTCCGTGTGTTTTGAAAGTTAACAAATATGTAAATTCCTGTCTCCCTTTCTCTGTAGCCTATTCAGCACATGTAATTTTATATGCACATATAGAATCGTACCTGGTATCACACGTACATTTTTGTGAGGTGACTGACTTGGCAAATACAAATTTTGAGAAGAGATCACTCCTCCTAAATGCTGTTGGAAGTGAAAATTCAACCTATGGGTAAGCCTCCTAGTTGAACATCATTATACATAAATCCATGTTAAGTATATGAATATTTTTGGGTCTGTGGATGATATGTATTTCATGATGAATTTCAATTGACATATATATTTCTAGTTTTTAATGTCTGTGTGTGTGTGTGTATATATATATATATATATATATATATATATATATATATATATATACTCTCCGGATTTTTCAAAATATGAAATATTTGTGTCTTATTATGCACTCCCTAAATTCATTCATATTCATGTATGTGGATTTATAATCCACTTTTTAAAAAATTATTCTCAGAAATATCCATCCACCTGAAATACATATTTTTTCCTAGTCCTGAAACAGTTTTCAGTAAATGGTGCATCCATATCCTAATATTTCGGCATTGCAAGATGACTGTGAAGACAGTGTATCACACCCAGTGTACCCTGCCACTGCGCAGGTGAATAACGAGTTAGAACGATGAAAAACTATCTTGTTAGGATCTTACAGGAAAATGGGTGTTTACCGAAATCTAGAAGAATGATTTACACCACCGAGGTCCGGTAATTGAGTCTCAAACACAAGCCACTTGTGCAACCGGAGATCCATTCTGATTGATCCGCGTGACCTGCCCCGTGTCTACAAATGGTGAGGCACCACCGAGAAGCGACCAGCAAGCAGGGAGAAACGTTGCTGCAGATTCTGTGGAATCCTGCTGGCTGAGCATCCACTGAGCCCCCAGCTGAATTTGGGATTTCAGACGGGAAAGTTAGCAGTACATTTCTATCCCCCAAAGTGGAAACTCGACAAAGGAAACCAGCAGCCACCATCTTTGAGAGCTGAAGTAACCACCACCACTCCCAGACAGATTGCAACAATAAAACAGGTGTGTGTTTCTCAGCTCATCTCACATACAAAGGAAAATTCGCATAAAATCTCTCCTAGGCTTTTGGGGGAGGGATAATCAGAGCAAGTCTGCATAAAGACTGGGGGAAAACTAGAGGCACCTGACCTTCATCTCCCCTTCCCATCAGTGGCAAAAATGAAACTTGTCTAGCCAGTGCGGGGCGAGGGGCAAGCGGAAAATATTAAAACAATAGAGTTCCAGGGTTCACAATAGACACCCTCCCCACCCAACAAACGGCAGACCCGGAGAACAGTTTGAGCTGCCGAGAAGCATCACTCAGGAGAAATCTGGTCTAGCAGGAGAAATCAGGACTAGCAGGATAAACCAGGGGACTAGAGGCCAGGCCCTCCTGACTGGGTGGCTGGAGAACGCCAGACCGCTGCCAGTGTGACTGGGCAACTGGAGACCAACTTCCTGCCGGCGCCAGCCCACCTGCTGACGGCATGTCTTGACGGCTGGAGAACGCGCGCCTGCCGACGACCGAACGCGCAACTGTGTGGCTAGAGGTCACCCACCCGCCGGCGACAGCCCATCCGCTGCCCGCGCTACTGGGTGGCTGGAGACTGCCGGCATGCCAGCGACCGGGAGCTGAAACCAACAAGAGACAATCCAGTCCACCCCCCCAATTCGGACACTCCGGCAAGGAGCCTGGGGCCCACCACAGCAGAGAGGTGACATCACTGGAGCTCGGCTGTCAGAATTCCTTAACAGCGAAATCCACTTAACCAGGCATAGTCTAGCAACACAAAGGAGAGAAAACAGAGATATATAAACCCATAACAAATGTATAGAAGAGAGCAGAAACACAGCAATCAAATAGAGCCAGAAAATAACGTGAACATCATGAAAAAACAAGGGGAAAAAAAGGTGTAGAAACAATGAAGGACAACTTAATACTACAGGAGAACCTAGAAGCATCAGAAACAGGGATAGGGAAAAAACTTAAGTCGTACCTAACTCAGATGGAAAGGAATAATAGAGAAGACATGAGGCAGCAAGTCCAAGAAATAAAAGTATATTTTGAAAATGAATTAAACAACCAAATTCAAATGGCAAAGAACAAGGTTTACCAGGAGATAGAGATCTTTTAAAAAATCATACAGTAATTCTAGAAATGCAGGAAACTATAAACCAAATTAAAAACTCAAACAAGAATATTTCAAATAGACTAGATCAAGTAGAAGTCAGAACATCAGATAATGAAGACAAAGTTTGTCAACTTGAAAAGAATATAGTCAACACAGAAAACATGCTTAAATCCCATGAGCAACTATTCAAGAGATATGGGATGTCATAAAAAAACCAAAATTGGGAGTCATCGGGATAGAAGAAGGCATAGAGATTCAAACCAAATGAATGGACAACATATTAAATGATATAATTATAGAAAACATCCCAGAGATGAAAGATGGAATGGATTGCCATATCCTGGAAGCATACAGGACCTCAAACATTCAAAACTATAATAGACAAACTCCAAGACATATAATTATGAAGATAGCCAACATACAGAACAAGGAGAGAATATTAAAAGCTACGAGAGAAAGTAGGCAGATAACATTCAGGGGTAAACCAATTAGGTTAACAATTGATTTTTCATCACAGACTTTGAAAGCGAGAAGATCTTTGAACAATGTATTTCAAACACTGAAAAATAATGGATTCCAACCAAGAATACTGTATCCAACAAAATTAAGCTTCAGATTTGACAATGAAATTAAGTCTTTCTTGATAAACAAAAGCTAAAAGAATTCGCAGACAGAACACCAGCACTGCAAAGAATTTTGAGCAAAATACTACAAGAAGAGGAATTGAAAAATAGTGCCCAAAACTAACAGCGGGAGGTATCTCAGTAAAGGGGTAAGAAAATAACCAAAAAGTAAAAACTACCCAAATTAAAATAAATAAATAAATAAACATGACTGGAAGTATAAATCATATTTCAATTGTAACCTTAAATGTTAAAAATCTAAACTCACCAATCAAGAGACATAGGCTAGTAACCTGGATCAAAAAAATAAATCCAACAATATGCTGCCTTCAGGAGACTCTTTTGATAGGTAAAGACATACACAGGCTGAAAGTGAAAGGTTGGGAAAAATCATACCACTCACGTGGCCCTCGGAAGCAAGCAGGAGTGGCCATACTCATATCATATAAAATCAACTTCAAACCTACGTTAATCAAAAGGGATAAAGTAGGACACTATATATTGTTAAAAGGAACCATCCACCAACAAGACATAACAATTATCAATTGGTATGCACCAAACAATTGAGCTGCAACGCTCATAACACAAAACTCGCCTCAAGTTCAAGAGTCAAATAGACTACAACACAATAATTATGGGTGACTTCAACACACCGCTCTCGCCATTAGACAGATCCTCTATAAAAAACTGAATAAAGAAACTATAGAATTCAAAAGCACAATCAATAACCTTGACTTAACCGACATATATAGAATATATCAACCATCATCAAGTGGATACACTTTATTCTCAGCAGCACATGGATCCTACTCCAAGTTAGACCATATATTATGTCATTGGGCAACTCTTAGTAAATATAAAGGCGTGGAGATAATACGATGCACCATATCTGATCATAATGGAATGAAACTGGAAATCAATGAGAATAGAAGGAAGGAAAAATCCTACATCACATGTAAAATGAACAATATTCTACTGAATGATCAATGGGTTACAGAAGACATAAAGGAGGAGATAAAAAAATTCTTAGAATCAAATGACAATACAGACACAACATACTGGAATCTATGGGACACAAAGAAGGCAGTTTTAAGAGGGAAATTCATTTCTTGGAGTTCTTTCCTCAAAAAAAGAATAAAACAACAAATAAATAAACTCACAGTACACATCAAAAACCTAGAAAAGGAAGAGCAAAACAACAGCAAATGTAGTAGAAGACAAGAAATAATTAAAATTAGAGCAGAAATCAACGAAACTGAAACAAAAAAAAAAACATTGAAAAAATTGATAAAACTAAAAGTTTATTCTTTGAAAAAATAAATAAGATTTACAGGCCCTTAGCCATGCTAAGGATGAGAAGAAGAGAGGGAACTCAAATTACTAACATACGGAATGAAAAAGGCAATATCACAACAGACAGTACACAAATACAGAAGATAATTAGAAAGTATTTTGAAATCCTATATTCCAATAAAATAGAAGATAGTTATAATATCGATAAATTTCTTAAGTCATACGATCTGCCCATATTCAGTCAGGAAGACACACACAATTTTAACAGACCAAAAGCAAAGAAAGAAATGGTAGAAGCCATCAAAAGACTACTAATCAAAAAAAGCCCTGTACCTGATGGGTATACAGCGGAGTTCA